>NC_059214.1:41802850-41917850 GCF_020615455.1 Coregonus clupeaformis | reverse complement strand
CCTCTCTCTCTCTCTCTCTCTCTCTCAGCAACCTCTCTCAGCAACCTCTCTCTCTCTCTCTCTCTCTCTCTCTCTCTCTAGCAACCTCTCTCTCTCTCTCTCAGCAACCTCTCTCTCTCTCTCTCTCTCTCTCAGCAACCTCTCTCTCTCTCTCTCTCAGCAACCTCTCTCTCTCTCTCTCAGCAACCTCTCTCTCTCTCTCTCTCTCTCTCTCTCAGCAACCTCTCTCTCTCTCTCAGCAACCTCTCTCTCTCTCTCTCTCTCTCAGCAACCTCTCTCTCTCTCTCTCTCAGCAACCTCTCTCTCTCTCTCAGCAACCTCTCTCTCTCTCAGCAACCTCTCTCTCTCTCTCTCTCTAACTCTCTCTCTCTCTCAGCAACCTCTCTCTCTCTCTCTCTCAGCAACGCCCACCTCTACTAGTGCCCCGTTTAACCCAATTGCGTGGTTATATGCAAATACCAGAGGCCGCGTCTTACCCAGTCACATTAATCCAAATATCCTCAGCGGAACCTTGTGGCAAGCAGGCAGAAAGAAACAAAGAATTGATGGCAGTTCAACTGTAAATATCACAGAGCTTAGTTACCAGTATCTTTGTTAATACGGCTTGTAAAAAAATACCCTATATTCAAAGACAAGTGGACAGAACAGTATTTATTCATTCTCCCCACAACTAGCACCAAACCAACATGCCTGATATGCAGTGAGTCGTAGCTCTCCTGAAAAGTGCCCATGTTAAGCACCATTATGACACCAGGCATAGTAAACTGGATCAGACGTATCCCCTGAACACGGAGGTGAGAACAAACTGGATTAACCAACTCAAATCCCAATATGAGATGTCCACCCAAAATCCTTGTCAATTCCCTGACAGCCCAACAAAATGGTTGTCCTTCTGGAAGGTTCTCCAATCTCCACAGACGAACTCTGGAGCTCTGTCAGAGTGACCATTGGGTTCTTGGTCACTTCCCTGACCAAGGCCCTTCTCCCCTGATTGCTCAGTTTGGCCGGACGGCCAGCTCTAGGAAGAGTCTTGGTGGTTCCAAACTTCTTCCATTTGAGAATGATGGAGGCCACTGTGTTCTTGGGGACCTTCAATGCTGCAGAAATTTTTTGGTACCCTTCCCCAAATCTGTGCCTCAACACAATCCTGTCTCGGCGCTCTACGACAATTCCTTCAACCTCATGGCTTGGTTTTTGCTCTGACATGCACTGTCAACTGTGGGACCTTATATAGACAGGTGTGTGCCTTTCCAAATCATGTCCAATCAATTGAATATACCACAGGTGGACTCCAATCAAGTTGTAGAAACATCTCAAGGATGTAACAGGATGCACCTGAGCTCAATTTCGAGTCTCATAGCAAAGGGTCTGGGTATTTTTATTTAAATAAATGTGCAAAAATTTTGACAAACCTGTTTTCGCTTTGTCGAATGGGGTATTGTGTGTAGATTATTATTTATTTATTTTCCAATCCATTTTAGAATAAGGTAACTAAATGTGTAGAGAGGGAATGGGTCTGAATACTTTCCGAATGCACTGTATTGAGGCTCCGTGCTTCCTCACAAGCTAAATCTGCAAAAGAAAATAGCGTTTCAGGCTACACAGACTGCTTTTATCCTACATAACACACAAAAGGCATAATAAGGGGCGGCAGGTAGCTTAGTGGGTAAGAGCGTTGTGCCAGTAACCGAAAGGTCGCTGGTTCTAATCCCCGAGCCGACTAGGTGAAAAATCTGTCTGTGCCCTTGAGCAAGGCACTTAACCCTAATTGCTCATGTAAGTCGCTCTGGAAAAGAGCGTCTGCTAAATGACTAAAATGTAAAATGTAAATGTAAACAACCTGCAATGGGGTGTTCACTGAGGACAGCTAGGGTTTTGGGAAAACACAAAAACATTTTCAGAAGCTGAGATGGTAAAATAATACATGTGTGAAGTTACTGACTCCTTGCTTGAAGGTAAACAAAAAGATGAGCTCAGGGAAAAGATCAAACAGATCCCACTGTCAGATTCCACAGCCATGAGGAGAACTGAAATATTAGCTGAAGATTTAACTTCACAACTTGATGAGGCCATTCAGAATGCACCATGCATTTCATTAGCTGTGGATGAATCAACAGATAACACTGATAATGGCCAGCTTCTGGTGTTTGTCAGATTTTATAACGAAACAAAGAAGGAATTCTGTGAGGAGCTGTTGAGCTTAACACATCTAGAAGCCCACGGGGAGAGGATACCCATGAGGCCATCAAAGGGATGCTGACAGAAAGGGGGATAGATCTGAAGTCAGTGGTCTCCATCACCACAGATGGAGCTCCAGCCATGCTAGGACAGATGGAGCAACCAGCCATGATAGGACAGATGGAGAAACCAGCCATGATAGGACAGATGGAGAAACCAGCCATGATAGGACAGATGGAGCAACCAGCCATGATAGGACAGATGGAGCAACCAGCCATGATAGGACAGATGGAGCAACCAGCCATGATAGGACAGATGGAGCAACCAGCCATGATAGGACAGATGGAGCAACCAGCCATGATAGGACAGATGGAGCAACCAGCCATGATAGGACAGATGGAGCAACCAGCCATGATAGGACAGATGGAGCAACCCAGCCATGATAGGACAGATGGAGCTCCGGCCATGATAGGACAGATGGAGCAAACCAGCCATGATAGGACAGATGGAGCAACCAGCCATGATAGGACAGATGGAGAAACCAGCCATGATAGGACAGATGGAGCAACCAGCCATGATAGGACAGATGGAGCAACCAGCCATGATAGGACAGATGGAGCAACCAGCCATGATAGGACAGATGGAGAAACCAGCCATGATAGGACAGATGGAGCTCCGGCCATGATAGGACAGATGGAGCTCCGGCCATGATAGGACAGATGGAGAAACCAGCCATGATAGGACAGATAGGGAAACCAGCCATGATAGGACAGATGGAGCTCCCGCCATGATAGGACAGATGGAGCTCCGGCCATGATAGGACAGATGGAGAAACCAGCCATGATAGGACAGATGGAGAAACCAGCCATGATAGGACAGATGGAGAAACCAGCCATGATAGGACAGATGGAGAAACCAGCCATGATAGGACAGATGGAGACTCCGGCCATGATAGGACAGATGGAGAAACCAGCCATGATAGGACAGATGGAGCTCCGGCCATGATAGGACAGATGGAGAAACCGGCCATGATAGGACAGATGGAGAAACCAGCCATGATAGGACAGATGGAGAAACCAGCCATGATAGGACAGATGGAGAAACCAGCCATGATAGGACAGATGGAGAAACCAGCCATGATAGGACAGATGGAGCTCCGGCCATGATAGGACAGATGGAGAAACCAGCCATGATAGGACAGATGGAGCTCCGGCCATGATAGGCGATGGGGCCATGATAGGACAGATGGAGCTCCGGCCATGATAGGACAGATGGAGCTCCGGCCATGATAGGACAGATGGAGAAACCAGCCATGATAGGACAGATGGAGCTCCGGCCATGATAGGACAGATGGAGAAACCAGCCATGATAGGACAGATGGAGAAACCAGCCATGATAGGACAGATGGAGAAACCAGCCATGATAGGACAGATGGAGCTCCGGCCATGATAGGACAGATGGAGAAACCAGCCATGATAGGACAGATGGAGCTCCGGCCATGATAGGACAGATGGAGCTCCGGCCATGATAGGACAGATGGAGAAACCAGCCATGATAGGACAGATAGAGAAACCAGCCATGATAGGACAGATGGAGCTCCGGCCATGATAGGACAGATGGAGAAACCAGCCATGATAGGACAGATGGAGAAACCAGCCATGATAGGACAGATGGAGAAACCAGCCATGATAGGACAGATGGAGCTCCGGCCATGATAGGACAGATGGAGAAACCAGCCATGATAGGACAGATGGAGCTCCGGCCATGATAGGACAGATGGAGAAACCGGCCATGATAGGACAGATGGAGAAACCAGCCATGATAGGACAGATGGAGCTCCGGCCATGATAGGACAGATGGAGCAACCAGCCATGATAGGACAGATGGAGCAACCATCCATGATAGGACAGATGGAGAAACCAGCCATGATAGGACAGATGGAGCAACCAGCCATGATAGGACAGATGGAGCTCCGGCCATGATAGGACAGATGGAGCTCCGGCCATGATAGGACAGATGGAGCAACCAGCCATGATAGGACAGATGGAGAAACCAGCCATGATAGGACAGATGGAGAAACCAGCCATGATAGGACAGATGGAGCAACCAGCCATGATAGGACAGATGGAGCAACCAGCCACGATAGGACAGATGGAGCAACCAGCCATGATAGGACAGATGGAGCAACCAGCCATGATAGGACAGATGGAGAAACCAGCCATGATAGGACAGATGGAGCTCCGGCCATGATAGGACAGATGGAGCTCCGGCCATGATAGGACAGATGGAGAAACCAGCCATGATAGGACAGATGGAGAAACCAGCCATGATAGGACAGATGGAGAAACCAGCCATGATAGGACAGATGGAGAAACCAGCCATGATAGGACAGATGGAGCTCCGGCCATGATAGGACAGATGGAGAAACCAGCCATGATAGGACAGATGGAGCTCCGGCCATGATAGGACAGATGGAGAAACCAGCCATGATAGGACAGATGGAGCAACCAGCCATGATAGGACAGATGGAGCAACCAGCCATGATAGGACAGATGGAGAAACCAGCCATGATAGGACAGATGGAGCTCCGGCCATGATAGGACAGATGGAGAAACCAGCCATGATAGGACAGATGGAGCTCCGGCCATGATAGGACAGATGGAGCAACCAGCCATGATAGGACAGATGGAGAAACCAGCCATGATAGGACAGATGGAGCTCCGGCCATGATAGGACAGATGGAGAAACCAGCCATGATAGGACAGATGGAGAAACCAGCCATGATAGGACAGATGGAGCTCCGGCCATGATAGGACAGATGGAGAAACCAGCCATGATAGGACAGATGGAGCAACCAGCCATGATAGGACAGATGGAGAAACCAGCCATGATAGGACAGATGGAGAAACCAGCCATGATAGGAAGAGGGAGGGGACTGTTTGCACGTTTGAAAGAGGACCACCCTGACATCATATCACTGCATCATCCATCAATCTGTCCTGTGTTGCCAGTCTGGGAAAATAGTATTCTGAGGTCATGACAACGATGATGAAACTGATCAATGTTTTGCGAGCAACATCATTCCTACAACACTGCCTGCTACGAGGCATTCTGACAGAGGCCAATGGCAGTTTTGATGACTTTCTAGTGCACAACCATGTCAAATGGCTCAGCAAAGGCAGGGTTTTGGAATGCTTTTGGGCCATTCAGGAGGAAATCAAAGCTTTCTTATCAGAGCAAAAGAGTGACAAGATGAGGAGAAAATGGAAACAGTTGAATTTTTGACAGACATTACATCACACCTTAATCAACTGACTGTTATTCTGCAGGGACGGGACAACACAGTGTGTGATATGATAACAGCAGTCAGGCCTTTCCAGAAGAAATTACCTCCAGGGAGAACTTGTCCACTTCCCCAATCTCCTGGTGATAACGCAGGGAGACACAGATGCTCCCAACCAGGTTGGTTTCATCCAGAAGTTGATGGAGAACTTCAAGGCTCGCTTTGAGGAGAACTGCTGCTGCTCATCCAGAACCCCGTCTTGGTCACAAATGTGACAAAGTTGTCAGAAGAAGCAAAACAGATCTTCAGATGGGTAGATGTTGCATCACTGCAAATGGAGTTGATTGAGCTGCAAGAAAATGCGGCTTTGAAGGAGCCGGCTGGTGATTGGCTCTGAAGGAGCCGGCTGGTGATTGGCTCTGAAGGAGCAGGCTGGTGATTGGCTCTGAAGGAGCCGGCTGGTGATTGGCTCTGAAGGAGCCGGCTGGTGATTGGCTCTGAAGGAGCCGGCTGGTGATTGGCTCTGAAGGAGCAGGCTGGTGATTGGCTCTGAAGAAGCCGGCTGGTGATTGGCTCTGAAGAAGCCGGCTGGTGATTGGCTCTGAAGGAGCCGGCTGGTGATTGGCTCTGAAGGAGCAGGCTGGTGATTGGCTCTGAAGAAGCCGGCTGGTGATTGGCTCTGAAGAAGCCGGCTGGTGATTGGCTCTGAAGAAGCCGGCTGGTGATTGGCTCTGAAGGAGCCGGCTGGTGATTGGCTCTGAAGGAGCCGGCTGGTGATTGGCTCTGAAGGAGCCGGCTGGTGATGGTGACCCTGTCCCTTTCTGGGGAAAGATGGCGCCTGCAGCTGATGTCCCTGTTCAGGAAACTGGCGCTACACATCCAGACCATGTTTGGCTCCACAGACAGCTGGCGCTACACATCCAGACCATGTTTGGATCCACAGACAGCTGGCGCTACACATCCAGACCATGTTTGGCTCCACAGACAGCTGGCGCTACACATCCAGACCATGTTTGGATCCACAGACAGCTGGCGCTACACATCCAGACCATGTTTGGATCCACAGACAGCTGGCGCTACACATCCAGACCATGTTTGGATCCACAGACAGCTGGCGCTACACATCCAGACCATGTTTGGCTCCACAGACAGCTGGCGCTACACATCCAGACCATGTTTGGCTCCACAGACAGCTGGCGCTACACATCCGGACCATGTTTGGCTCCACAGACAGCTGGCGCTACACATCCAGACCATGTTTGGCTCCACAGACAGCTGGCGCTACACATCCAGACCATGTTTGGCTCCACAGACAGCTGGCGCTACACATCCTGACCATGTTTGGCTCCACAGACAGCTGGCGCTACACATCCTGACCATGTTTGGCTCCACAGACAGCTGGCGCTACACATCCAGACCATGTTTGGATCCACAGACAGCTGGCGCTACACATCCAGACCATGTTTGGATCCACAGACAGCTGGCGCTACACATCCTGACCATGTTTGGATCCACAGACAGCTGGCGCTACACATCCTGACCATGTTTGGCTCCACAGACAGCTGGCGCTACACATCCAGACCATGTTTGGATCCACAGACAGCTGGCGCTACACATCCAGACCATGTTTGGCTCCACAGACAGCTGGCGCTACACATCCTGACCATGTTTGGCTCCACAGACAGCTGGCGCTACACATCCTGACCATGTTTGGCTCCACAGACAGCTGGCGCTACACATCCTGACCATGTTTGGCTCCACAGACAGCTGGCGCTACACATCCTGACCATGTTTGGATCCACAGACAGCTGGCGCTACA
The DNA here is from genome assembly GCF_020615455.1 of Coregonus clupeaformis. NCBI lineage: Eukaryota > Metazoa > Chordata > Actinopteri > Salmoniformes > Salmonidae > Coregonus > Coregonus clupeaformis. Next base: position 41,910,570 of record NC_059214.1, on the reverse strand, counting down.
CATCCTGACCATGTTTGGCTCCACAGACAGCTGGGAATCAGCCTTCTCCACAATGAACTTTATTAAAAACAAATACCGCACCAGGCTCACCAATGAACACCAGTGTCTCAGAGTTGCTCTCACACCATTTGTGCCAAGGTTCAAAGCATTGGCAGGAGACAGAAAGTGTAATTTCTCTCATTACTGCAGGGAAAGGACCAGAGGGATTTATACATGAATATTGCATGGCTCACAGTGACGTTCTGTGCATTCACATTATTATTTTTGTTAAACTCTCCTTTGTTCTCCAGAAAACATGCACTTTATTTTATTTAAATAAATACACATTTAAGTACAATGGTTCAGTGCACTTTTTGCACAGACAATTATGCAACCACTTTTGTTCTTCAGCAATGTTGCACAGGTTTACATTCGAAAGAAGTTGTAATTCTCATTTGATGTATTTAATGTACATTTTATATAACATGTTTCCTAAGTAGTAGATTACTGTTGCTACGCTGTACCACGCCGATAAACGACCATATCCATCCAAACCTTTGCCACCTAGGAAATGTGTGTCACCTTCTCAAATAGTAGTTGAGTACCTCTGCTCAAACCTGTATTGTTCTGCTACAGATCAACAGACACCAGTTCATGGGGACTCAGGTCCTCAAGGTGTTCGCCCCTAAAGATGATGAGGTGAGAGTATGACCTAATGTTACAAAAGCAAAATATATTGAATCAAGAGAGGGTCCTTTTTCATAATCGTTGTGTGTGTGTGAGCCCAGCATGCAGGCGTAGCTCTCTCAGGTCTGATCCGTGCTCTGGATGAGATGAAGATGGTGGCGGTGGTGAGGTATGTTTATGCCCGCAACGGAAACCCACAAGTAGGAGCAGCCTTCCCCTGTATCAAGTCGAAGTATGAGGTGAGTTAGTCAAATACTTAATACCCTAATCCCTTTATGGTCCTCTACGTTTGACCAGACCCCATTGGGCTAACTCTGGCACCTTCTGTGTTCTTAGTGTCTGGTGTATGTTCAGCTTCCATTCATGGAAGACCTGAGGCAGTACACCTTCCCTTCTCTGGAGAACAACAAGAAGTACACTCCCTCAGGTAGGCTAGTGGACCACTCCTGCACTAGGAAGTACACTCCCTCAGGTAGGCTAGTGGACCACTCCTGCACTAGGAAGTACACTCCCTCAGGTAGGCTAGTGGACCACTCCTGCACTAGGAAGTACACTCCCTCAGGTAGTTGATCAACCAATAAGCACTATCCCCAGTATATTATCTGCCTGACTGTGTTTTTGATCGATCTGACGGTTGTGTTTCCAGAGGACCAGCTGTCAGCGGTGGACTCCCTGATTGACTCCATGATGTTGGAGGATGGAGAGAAGAACGACCTCTTCAAGGTCAACCACATCCCCAACCCCCAGTACCAGAGACTGTTCCAGGTAGTCACCCCGTCCCCAACCCCCAGTACCAGAGACTGTTCCAGGTAGTCACCACGTCCCCAACCCCCAGTACCAGAGACTGTTCCAGGTAGTCACCACGTCCCCAACCCCCAGTACCAGAGACTGTTCCAGGTAGTCACCCCGTCCCCAACCCCCAGTACCAGAGACTGTTCCAGGTAGTTTCCCCCAACCCCCAGTACCAGAGACTGTTCCAGGTAGTTTCCCCAACCCCCAGTACCAGAGACTGTTCCAGGTAGTTACCACGTCCCCAACCCCCAGTACCAGAGACTGTTCCAGCTAGTTACCCCGTCCCCAACCCCCAGTACCAGAGACTGTTCCAGGTAGTTACCACGTCCCCAACCCCCAGTACCAGAGACTGTTCCAGCTAGTTACCCCGTCCCCAACCCCCCAGTACCAGAGACTGTTCCAGGTAGTTACCACGTCCCCAACCCCCAATACCAGAGACTGTTCCAGCTAGTTACCCCGTCCCCAACCCCCAGTACCAGAGACTGTTCCAGGTAGTTACCCCGTCCCCAACCCCCAGTACCAGAGACTGTTCCAGGTAGTTACCACGTCCCCAACCCCCAGTACCAGAGACTGTTCCAGGTAGTTACCACATCCCCAACCCCCCAGTACCAGAGACTGTTCCAGGTAGTTACCACGTCCCCAACCCCCAGTACCAGAGACTGTTCCAGGTAGTTACCACATCCCCCAACCCCCAGTACCAGAGACTGTTCCAGGTAGTTACCACGTCCCCAACCCCCAGTACCAGAGACTGTTCCAGGTAGTTACCACGTCCCCAACCCCCAGTACCAGAGACTGTTCCAGGTAGTTACCACGTCCCCAACCCCCAGTACCAGAGACTATTCCAGGTAGTTACCACATCCCCAACCCCCAGTACCAGAGACTGTTCCAGGTAGTTACCACATCCCCAACCCCCAGTACCAGAGACTGTTCCAGGTAGTTACCACGTCCCCAACCCCCAGTACCAGAGACTGTTCCAGGTAGTCACCACGTCCCCAACCCCCAGTACCAGAGACTGTTCCAGGTAGTTACCACGTCCCCAACCCCCAGTACCAGAGACTGTTCCAGGTAGTTACCCCGTCCCCAACCCCCAGTACCAGAGACTGTTCCAGTTATTTCTCCATGTAACTTTCTCATTCTACTATTCCTTTCATTACTTTTCTACATGTTAATTTTCCCTCATATCCCCCCCCCCTCCTCTCCCACTACCAGTGCCTGCACTATCGGGCGGTGAACCCCAGTGCCCCCCTCCCCCCCATGGACCCCTGGCTGACTGCAGCTCTCCAGCGCCCCCTGGCTGTGGCCACCCGCTGTCACAGCCCCCTGGAGACACTGAAGAAGAAGTTCCCTCTGAAGGAGGTGGTCAAGAAGAAGGAACTGAAGACCAGCAAGGAGCTGTTTGGGAACAGGTAGGTCTACAGACTGTTTTAGGTTTAGCTGTTTGAAACTGGTTTGGGCGGGTAGGTCTACGTTGAACTAGCTGTTTGGGAACGGGTAGGTCTACAGACTAGCTGTTTGGGAACGGGTAGGTCTACAGACTAGCTGTTTGGGAACGGGTAGGTCTACAGACTGAGCTGTTTGGGAACGGGTAGGTCTACATCACTAGCTGTTTGGGAACGGGTAGGAATGGGATTAAAATCTCATAGCTACTAGTTTGTCACCTCATTTATGCTTTGTTTCAGATAGAGAGTAAAGAAGTAGTTTAGAACCTTTCTTTACAACAGGGCTGAAAACATTATTTTGATAATATGGATGACAATTTTCAGTTGTGTAGAACACTCCATGGGAGATTCAGTATTGGGCAAAAGTCTGTCCTCCTTAACGACTCTGTCCTCCGTTGTCCTTAAACCGATAAGTGGTCACCAAATGGGAGTCCGTTTGTTAATAGAATGGAGGAGTTTGGTCTCCCCAATAGCCTGCGGGTGTATCAGCTAACGCGGAAATGTTTATAAAATCCGCCACACCCCCTTAGAAAAGCATGCTCACGTTTAAAAACCATACGCTACTTTTATATAGAAAATGGCTAACACAACTAGCTACTTTTATTTGTACGTCTTTACACATGTATTTTAGGATTCCTCCTCTGTAAACGTTGTTTGCCCCGTGACGCGTTAGTGGAGGAGGAGTCTGGATTCATACAAGCCCATTTGTTTCTTCTCCTCGGTTACCTTTGACCTTTTTCAAAAGGTGTAGAGGACGGAGGGCGCGAGGAGTCAAGCAAAACCAGTTGAGAATATCCCCATATAACTGACCCTCTTCATCCTCTGCAGCACTGACGAGCCTGATGCCAAGAAGGCCAAAGTGGACGAGGAGGAAGACTTTAACCTGGCTGACATCACAGAGGGAAACATCACACAGGTGAGAGAAGGCCAGAGGACTTAACATGGGATCTGGTATTATTGAAATGAGAAGTACACTATCACTATATATAAACATATACATACATAGTCGCTTGCAAAAGTATTCACCCCCCTTGGCATTTTTCCTATTTTGTTGCATTACAACCTGGAATTAAAATGGATTTTTTGGGGGTTTGTATGATTTGATTTACACAACATGCCTACCACTTTGAAGATGCAAAATATATTTTATTGTGAAACAAACAAGAAATAAGATAAACAAACAGAGAACTTGAGCGTAACTATGGTGCCCCTTGCTTAGTGGTGTTGCAGACTCTGGGGCCTTTCAGAACAGGTGTATACATACTGAGATCATGTGACAGATCAAGTGACACTTAGATTGCACACAGTTGGACTTTATTTAACTAATTATGTGACTTCTGAAGATAATTGGTTGCACCAGATCTTATTTAGGGGCTTCATAGCAAAGGGCGTGAATACATATGCACGCAACACTTTTCCATTATTTATTTTTTTGAATTTTTTGAAACAAGTAATTTTTTTCATTTCACTTCACCAATTTTTACTATTTTGTGTATATACACAAAATAGTCAAAATTGGTGAAGTGAAATGAAAAAAATTACTTGAAATCCAAATATTTACCTGTGTTCCTCTACCAGGTGGGCAGTGTAGATCCAGCACGGGATTTCCGCACTCTGATTCGCCAGAAGCGTCTTCCGTTTGGAGAGGGTGAGATGATGATTGGCTGGTTCTACTCTCTCCTTCTCTGACATGTCTCACGGCCCACAGTCTTAGCCTTGTCCCAGATCTGCTTGTACGGTCTTGACAGCTCTTATGGTCATTGGCAAGATGGCACAAACGGATCTGGGACATGAGGGGTATCCTACGAATCAGGTTTGAGGAGTTAGCGAGGTAACTTTGTCCAACTCGGGATAACCAGTCATACGAATGTGGCTCACCTTTTAGTCAGGTACATTTCTATGGCAATGAATCCTTCAGAACTAACCTGCTCCGGGGCAGGCTAACTCAGGGCTAACTACATGTATCCTGAATGAAGTGTCTGAGCCATGAGTTGAGGACCAATTAAATCAGATTTCTTCCCTCTCACAAAGATTGCGTCATCATCCCCTTCATTTGAGGAAGAAACTTTTTTTTGTTAAAATACATATCACATTATTTAGCAATGACATTTTACATTTAATGACAGAACGCATTTGAAACTTAACACACAGTAAAACTTTTGTATGATCAATACAATTATGATAAATACAGTGGGGGAGAAAAAAGTATTTAGTCAGCCACCAATTGTGCAAGTTCTCCCACTTAAAAAGATGAGAGAGGCCTGTAATTTTCATCATAGGTACACGTCAACTATGACAGACAAAATGAGATTTTTTTTCTCCAGAAAATCACATTGTAGGATTTTTTATGAATTTATTTGCAAATTATGGTGGAAAATAAGTATTTGGTCAATAACAAAAGTTTCTCAATACTTTGTTATATACCCTTTGTTGGCAATGACACAGGTCAAACGTTTTCTGTAAGTCTTCACAAGGTTTTCACACACTGTTGCTGGTATTTTGGCCCATTCCTCCATGCAGATCTCCTCTAGAGCAGTGATGTTTTGGGGCTGTCGCTGGGCAACACGGACTTTCAACTCCCCTCCAAAGATTTTCTATGGGGTTGAGATCTGGAGACTGGCTAGGCCACTCCAGGACCTTGAAATGCTTCTTACGAAGCCACTCCTTCGTTGCCCGGGCGGTGTGTTTGGGATCATTGTCATGCTGAAAGACCCAGCCACGTTTCATCTTCAATGCCCTTGCTGATGGAAGGAGGTTTTCACTCAAAATCTCATGATACATGGCCCCATTCATTCTTTCCTTTACACGGATCAGTCGTCCTGGTCCCTTTGAAGAAAAACAGCCCCAAAGCATGTTTCCACCCCCATGCTTCACAGTAGGTATGGTGTTCTTTGGATGCAACTCAGCATTCTTTGTCCTCCAAACACGACGAGTTGAGTTTTTACCAAAAAGTTCTATTTTGGTTTCATCTGACCATATGACATTCTCCCAATCCTCTTCTGGATCATCCAAATGCACTCTAGCAAACTTCAGACGGGCCTGGACATGTATTGGCTTAAGCAGGGGGACACGTCTGGCACTGCAGGATTTGAGTCCCTGGCGGCGTAGTGTGTTACTGATGGTAGGCTTTGTTACTTTGGTCCCAGCTCTCTGCAGGTCATTCACTAGGTCCCCCCGTGTGGTTCTGGGATTTTTGCTCACCGTTCTTGTGATCATTTTGACCCCACGGGGTGAGATCTTGCGTGGAGCCCCAGATCGAGGGAGATTATCAGTGGTCTTGTATGTCTTCCATTTCCTAATAATTGCTCCCACAGTTGATTTCTTCAAACCAAGCTGCTTACCTATTGCAGATTCAGTCTTCCCAGCCTGGTGCAGGTCTACAATTTTGTTTCTGGTGTCCTTTGACAGCTCTTTGGTCTTGGCCATAGTGGAGTTTGGAGTGTGACTGTTTGAGGTTGTGGACAGGTGTCTTATATACTGATAACAAGTTCAAACAGGTGCCATTAATATAGGTAACGAGTGGAGGACACAGGAGCCTCTTAAAGAAGAAGTTACATGTCTGTGAGAGCCAGAAATCTTGCTTGTTTGTAGGTGACCAAATACTTATTTTCCACCATAATTTGCAAATAAATTCATAAAAAATCCTACAATGTGATTTTCTGGATTTTTTTCCCCTCAATTTGTCTGTCATAGTTGACGTGTACCTATGATGAAAATTACAGGCCTCTCTCATGTTTTTAAGTGGGAGAACTTGCACAATTGGTGGCTGACTAAATACTTTTTTTCCCCCCACTGTATTTTATGGATGTGAGTGGGAAAAAGGTCCTCCTGCATTGATCAGCACACGAAAGACATCATTAAGGAGAAGTAATACGGTAAAGAAGCCACTTCTAAAATACTATTTCACACCGTAGCCTGCTGATATTTTTTCCTTCATTTTGATTTCGGCACAAATGAAGACGTTGCACTGACATGGATTGATGTTTCAGCATTGTCTCAATGAAGAGTTAGGTGTTAGACTAGACATGTGACATGCATGCACAGTTACAAGCCTGCTAGATCTAGCTTGCTTGGTAGGAGACCCCTCTGGCTAGTGTTTGACCTGTCATGACCCCGTCCTGACCCCGTCCTGACCCCACGTCTGAATGTGTCCTCCACAGTGTGTCAACAGCTGACTGGTAGGATAGAGCAGTTGCTTGGCAACAAGAACATGATCTACTACATGAAGTGCATCCCCTGTATCCAGACCTTCAGAGAGCAGTCTGTTCAGGTGACCGTCCAATATAACACCAATCTGGGTTTACATGTCAGTAGCCTGTAAACAGCTTTTACAGTGTCTGTTTAACTACTTGAATAAGTTGCTGATCTCCTATTGTAACTCCCTCTCCTGGAGGTTGGTAATGCTGATCTCCTATTGTAACTCCCTCTCCTGGAGGTTGGTAATGCTGATCTCCTATTGTAACTCCCTCTCCTGGAGGTTGGTAATGCTGATCTCCTATGTAACTCCCTCTCCTGGAGGTTGGTAATGCTGATCTCCTGTAACTCCCTCTCCTGGAGGTTGGTAATGCTGATCTCCTGTAACTCCCTCTCCTGGAGGTTGGTAATGCTGATCTCCTGTAACTCCCTCTCCTGGAGGTTGGTAATGCTGATCTCCTATTGTAACTCCCTCTCCTGGAGGTTGGTAATGCTGATCTCCTATTGTAACTCCCTCTCCTGGAGGTTGGTAATGCTGATCTCCTATTGTAACTCCCTCTCCTGGAGGTTGGTAATGCTGATCTCCTATTGTAACTCCCTCTCCTGGAGGTTGGTAATGCTGATCTCCTGTAACTCCCTCTCCTGGAGGTTGGTAATGCTGATCTCCTATTGTAACTCCCTCTCCTGGAGGTTGGTAATGCTGATCTCCTGTAACTCCCTCTCCTGGAGGTTGGTAATGCTGATCTCCTATTGTAACTCCCTCTCCTGGAGGTTGGTAATGCTGATCTCCTATTGTAACTCCCTCTCCTGGAGGTTGGTAATGCTGATCTCCTATTGTAACTCCCTCTCCTGGAGGTTGGTAATGCTGATCTCCTATTGTAACTCCCTCTCCTGGAGGTTGGTAATGCTGATCTCCTATTGTAACTCCCTCTCCTGGAGGTTGGTAATGCTGATCTCCTATTGTAACTCCCTCTCCTGGAGGTTGGTAATGCTGATCTCCTATTGTAACTCCCTCTCCTGGAGGTTGGTAATGCTGATCTCCTGTAACTCCCTCTCCTGGAGGTTGGTAATGCTGATCTCCTATTGTAACTCCCTCTCCTGGAGGTTGGTAATGCTGATTTCCTATTGTAACTCCCTCTCCTGGAGGTTGGTAATGCTGATCTCCTATTGTAACTCCCTCTCCTGGAGGTTGGTAATGCTGATTTCCTATTGTAACTCCCTCTCCTGGAGGTTGGTAATGCTGATCTCCTATTGTAACTCCCTCTCCTGTAGGTTGGTAATGCTGATTTCCTATTGTAACTCCCTCTCCTGGAGGTTGGTAATGCTGATCTCCTATTGTAACTCCCTCTCCTGGAGGTTGGTAATGCTGATCTCCTATTGTAACTCCCTCTCCTGGAGGTTGGTAATGCTGATCTCCTATTGTAACTCCCTCTCCTGGAGGTTGGTAATGCTGATCTCCTATTGTAACTCCCTCTCCTGGAGGTTGGTAATGCGGATCTCCTATTGTAACTCCCTCTCCTGGAGGTTGGTAATGCTGATCTCCTATTGTAACTCCCTCTCCTGGAGGTTGGTAATGCTGATCTCCTGTAACTCCCTCTCCTGGAGGTTGGTAATGCTGATCTCCTATTGTAACTCCCTCTCCTGGAGGTTGGTAATGCTGATCTCCTGTAACTCCCTCTCCTGGAGGTTGGTAATGCTGATCTCCTATTGTAACTCCCTCTCCTGTAGGTTGGTAATGCGGATCTCCTATTGTAACTCCCTCTCCTGTAGGTTGGTAATGCGGATCTCCTATTGTAACTCCCTCTCCTGGAGGTTGGTAATGCTGATCTCCTATTGTAACTCCCTCTCCTGGAGGTTGGTAATGCTGATCTCCTGTAACTCCCTCTCCTGGAGGTTGGTAATGCTGATCTCCTATTGTAACTCCCTCTCCTGGAGGTTGGTAATGCGGATCTCCTATTGTAACTCCCTCTCCTGGAGGTTGGTAATGCTGATCTCCTGTAACTCCCTCTCCTGGAGGTTGGTAATGCTGATCTCCTGTAACTCCCTCTCCTGTAGGTTGGTAATGCTGATCACTACAACAGCTACATCCAGTCTCTGAAGAAGAGTATTCCTGTTAGAGGCCTTCAGGAGTTCTGGGATATGCTAGTCCAAGGTACGATAGCAGGCCTTATCTTAACTCTCTTTATTAAAGCAGCATTTTGTGAGCAGCTTATTCATTGTGGTGTTGATTAACAGATACCTTGACTCTCATCAACAAGGAGGAAGTTGAAGGAAGCACGTTCTCCATTCATGATGCCAAGCAGGTATAGGAGAACCAGCTAACTACCTACCAGCTAACTACCTACCAGCTAACTACCTACCAGCGAACTACCTATCTTCTGTGTGACCAGGCATTAGAATGGTTAATTGAAGTAAACAGGCCCACAAAACTACTCATTCTGATTGGCTGGTCCTGGCTCCCCAGTGGGTGGGCCTGGTTCCCCAGTGGGTGGGCCTGGTTCCCCAGTGGGTGGGCCTATGCCCTCCCAGGCCCACCCATGGCTGCTCCCCTGCCCAGTCATGTGAAATCCATAGATTAGGGCCTAATGAATTTATTTCAATTGACTGATTTCCTTATATGAACTGTAACAGTAAAATATTTTTAATTGTTGCATGTTGCGTTTTATATTTGTGTTCAGTATAAATGAGTGGTTGTAATATGACTGAGGAGGAGTTGTACAGTCCGAACTCCTGATCGAAGCCTGACTCTGTCCTCAGTTCCTGACTGCCGATCTGAAGAAAGAGATGGTCGAAGCGCCTGTGGTGGACGATACTGGAGATGTGGACGACTTGGTGAGTGTTAACTAAGACTTCATTTAACCTTTTGTGTGTGTACGTTTACAGGGAGAAAGTGTGTGAGTGGGGGTTGTCGGCAACACATTTATAGGCCAACAAGATGAACAGCTGAATCTGTGACCGTGGTTCTTCTCTTCTCTACAGCTGGACATGATGTGAGGTAGAAGACTGGAGGACGAAGGAGAACGTGACCAACGGTCCATCACTCTGCCACCTGGAGTTAAAGGGAGACTGGAGGACGAAGGAGAACGTGACCAACGGTCCATCACTCTGCCACCTGGAGTTAAAGGGAGACTGTGGGATTATTGACTTCCCCAGAGTCAGATGAACTTGTGGATATTTTTTTTTGTCTGCATCCAGTATGAAGGAAGTTGGAGGTAATGCTAGCTGATACCATGTACAGGTCATTCGGAAAGTATTCAGACCCCTTGACTTTTTCCACATTTTGTTACGTTACAGCCTTATTCTAAAATAGATTTAAATTGTTGTTTTTCCTCAATCTACACACAATAGCCCGTAATGACAAAGCGGAAACAGGTTTTTAGAAATGTTTGCAAATTTATAAAAAAAATTTAAACTGAAATATCACATTTACATAAGTATTCAGACCATTTACTCAGTACTTTGTTGAAGCACCTTTGGCAGCGATTACAGACTAGAGTCTTCTTGGGTATGACGCTACAAGCTTGGCACACCTGTATTTGGGGAGTTTCTCCCATTCTTCTCTGCAGATCCTCTCAAGCTCTGTCAGGTTGGATGGGGAGTGTCGCTGCACAGCTATTTTCAGGTCTCTCCAGAGATGTTCGATCGGGTTCAAGTCCGGGCCAAGTTTCCTCCAGACGTGACACTTGGCATTCAGGCCAAAGAGTTCAATCTTGGTTTCATCAGACCAGATAATCTTGTTTCTCATGGTCTGAGAGTCCTTTAGGTGCCTTTTGGCAAACTCCAAGCGGGCTGTCATGTGCCTTTTACTGAGGAGTGACTTCCGTCTGGCCACTCCACCATAAAGGCCTGATTGGTGGAGTGCTGCAGAGATGGTTGTCCTTCTGGAAGGTTCTCCCATCTCCACAGAGGAACTCTGGAGCTCTGTCAGAGTAACCATCGGGTTCATGGTCACCTCCTTGACCAAGGCCCTTCTCCCCCGATTGCTCAGTTTGGCCGGGTGGCCAGCTCTAGGAAGAGTCTTGGTGGTTCCAAACTTCATCCTTTTAAGAATGATGGAGGCCACTGTGTTCTTGGAGACCTTCAATGCTGCAGAAATGTTTTGGTACCCTTCCCCAGATCTGTGCCTCGACACAATCCTGTCTCGGAGCTCTACGGACAATTCCTTCGACCTCATGGCTTGGTTTTTGCTCTGACATGCACTGTCAACTGTGGGACCTTTATATAGACGGGTTTGTGCCTTTCCAAATCATGTCCAATCAATTGAATTTACCACAGGTGGACTCCAATCAAGTTGTAGAAACATCTCAAGGATGATCAATGGGAACAGGATGCACCTGAGCTCAATTTCGAGTCTCATAGCAAAGGGTCTGAATTCTTATGTAAATAAGGTATTTCTGGTTTTTATTTTTAATAAATGTGCAAAACATTCTAAAAACCTGTTTCCGCTTTGCCATTATGGGGTATTGTGTGTAGATTGAGGAAAAACAACAATTTAATCAATTTTAGACTAAGGCTGTAACGTAACAAAATGTGGAAAATAGTCATGGGGTCTGAATTCTTTCCCAAGGCACCGTACTTCCAGTTCATTGTGCTCACTCTAGTTGGCAACTTCCTTCAAACTGCACACAAAGACATGGACCCCTGGAGACCATTTTTATCTGACTGTGGGGAAGTCGATAAAGGGCTTTAACCTGTACATTACTGTAGCACTCTGTCTAGATAGTCAGGACTATCACATTACAGGTACTGAACCCAGTGACTGAACAATGGTTGAGGTGGTTTGTTGATGGGGATAGATGCAGCACTGAAATTGTTAATCGTGAAGAAATGCGACATTGGAGCAATACGTCAAAGTGGGTTCTGTTCGGCTTTGCTTTGTCAACTTGGTTTAAATGTTTTGTCTGAACTTACGTCTGTACGTCTACGTAACATTTCCTCAAGATAATAAAAATAGTTTTTTGTCTTTTTCTTTATAAGATTTGAAGCAGTTTTATAACTGACCCACTACTGTCCCACTGCTGCTGGCTTGCTGAACAGTACTTAGATTTCTTTAATAAATTCTTTAAACAAAATATCAAATTTACACATGAATACATTATTCAGCAAAATCCACCGGAACACAAACAAATATCACTATGAATTACCTTAAAGAACATGAGGCCTAAATTCAATCCGATGAAGTGTTAACTGGCCATGGGGGAGCTGGCGGAGGTTTTAAAGGTGGGGCTGGTAGAGCTGGCGGAGGTTTTAAAGGTGGGGCTGGTAGAGCTGGCGGAGGTTTTAAAGGTGGGGCTGGTAGAGCTGGCGGAGGTTTTAAAGGTGGGGCTGGTAGAGCTGGCGGAGGTTTTAAAGGTGGGGCTGGTAGAGCTGGCGGAGGTTTTAAAGGTGGGGCTGGTAGAGCTGGCGGAGGTTTTAAAGGTGGGGCTGGTAGAGCTGGCGGAGGTTTTAAAGGTGGGGCTGGTAGAGCTGGCGGAGGTTTTAAAGGTGGGGCTGGTAGAGCTGGCGGAGGTTTTAAAGGTGGGGCTGGTAGAGCTGGCGGAGGTTTTAAAGGTGGGGCTGGTAGAGCTGGCGGAGGTTTTAAAGGTGGGGCTGGTAGAGCTGGCGGAGGTTTTAAAGGTGGGGCTGGTAGAGCTGGCGGAGGTTTTAAAGGTGGGGCTGGTAGAGCTGGCGGAGGTTTTAAAGGTGGGGCTGGTAGAGCTGGCGGAGGTTTTAAAGGTGGGGCTGGTAGAGCTGGCGGAGGTTTTAAAGGTGGGGCTGGTAGAGCTGGCGGAGGTTTTAAAGGTGGGGCTGGTAGAGCTGGCGGAGGTTTTAAAGGTGGGGCTGGTAGAGCTGGCGGAGGTTTTAAAGGTGGGGCTGGTAGAGCTGGCGGAGGTTTTAAAGGTGGGGCTGGTAGAGCTGGCGGAGGTTTTAAAGGTGGGGCTGGTAGAGCTGGCGGAGGTTTTAAAGGTGGGGCTGGTAGAGCTGGCGGAGGTTTTAAAGGTGGGGCTGGTAGAGCTGGCGGAGGTTTTAAAGGTGGGGCTGGTAGAGCTGGCGGAGGTTTTTAAAGGTGGGGCTGGTAGAGCTGGCGGAGGTTTTAAAGGTGGGGCTGGTAGAGCTGGCGGAGGTTTTAAAGGTGGGGCTGGTAGAGCTGGCGGAGGTTTTAAAGGTGGGGCTGGTAGAGCTGGCGGAGGTTTTAAAGGTGGGGCTGGTAGAGCTGGCGGAGGTTTTAAAGGTGGGGCTGGTAGAGCTGGCGGAGGTTTTAAAGGTGGGGCTGGTAGAGCTGGCGGAGGTTTTAAAGGTGGGGCTGGTAGAGCTGGCGGAGGTTTTAAAGGTGGGGCTGGTAGAGCTGGCGGAGGTTTTAAAGGGTGGGGGCTGGTAGAGCTGGCGGAGGTTTTAAAGGTGGGGCTGGTAGAGCTGGCGGAGGTTTTAAAGGTGGGGCTGGTAGAGCTGGCGGAGGTTTTAAAGGTGGGGCTGGTAGAGCTGGCGGAGGTTTTAAAGGTGGGGCTGGTAGAGCTGGCGGAGGTTTTAAAGGTGGGGCTGGTAGAGCTGGCGAGGTTTTAAAGGTGGGGCTGGTAGAGCTGGCGGAGGTTTTAAAGGTGGGGCTGGTAGAGCTGGCGGAGGTTTTAAAGGTGGGGCTGGTAGAGCTGGCGGAGGTTTTAAAGGTGGGGCTGGTAGAGCTGGCGGAGGTTTTAAAGGTGGGGCTGGTAGAGCTGGCGGAGGTTTTAAAGGTGGGGCTGGTAGAGCTGGCGGAGGTTTTAAAGGTGGGGCTGGTAGAGCTGGCGGAGGTTTTAAAGGTGGGGCTGGTAGAGCTGGCGGAGGTTTTAAAGGTGGGGGCTGGTAGAGCTGGCGGAGGTTTTAAAGGTGGGGCTGGTAGAGCTGGCGGAGGTTTTAAAGGTGGGGCTGGTAGAGCTGGCGGAGGTTTTAAAGGTGGGGCTGGTAGAGCTGGCGGAGGTTTTAAAGGTGGGGCTGGTAGAGCTGGCGGAGGTTTTAAAGGTGGGGCTGGTAGAGCTGGCGGAGGTTTTAAAGGTGGGGCTGGTAGAGCTGGCGGAGGTTTTAAAGGTGGGGCTGGTAGAGCTGGCGGAGGTTTTAAAGGTGGGGCTGGTAGAGCTGAGCGGAGGTTTTAAAGGTGGGGCTGGTAGAGCTGGGGGTTTTAAAGATGGGCTGGCTAGGCGGAGGTTTTAAAGGTGGGGCTGGTAGAGCTGGCGGAGGTTTTAAAGGTGGGGCTGGTAGAGCTGGCGGAGGTTTTAAAGGTGGGGCTGGTAGAGCTGGCGGAGGTTTTAAAGGTGGGGCTGGTAGAGCTGGCGGAGGTTTTAAAGGTGGGGCTGGTAGAGCTGGCGGAGGTTTTAAAGGTGGGGCTGGTAGAGCTGGCGGAGGTTTTAAAGGTGGGGCTGGTAGAGCTGGCGGAGGTTTTAAAGGTGGGGCTGGTAGAGCTGGCGGAGGTTTTAAAGGTGGGGCTGGTAGAGCTGGCGGAGGTTTTAAAGGTGGGGCTGGTAGAGCTGGCGGAGGTTTTAAAGGTGGGGCTGGTAGAGCTGGCGGAGGTTTTAAAGGTGGGGCTGGTAGAGCTGGCGGAGGTTTTAAAGGTGGGGCTGGTAGAGCTGGCGGAGGTTTTAAAGGTGGGGCTGGTAGAGCTGGCGGAGGTTTTAAAGGTGGGGCTGGTAGAGCTAGCGGAGGTTTTAAAGGTGGGGCTGGTAGAGCTGGCGGAGGTTTTAAAGGTGGGGCTGGTAGAGCTGGCGGAGGTTTTAAAGGTGGGGCTGGTAGAGCTGGCGGAGGTTTTAAAGGTGGGGCTGGTAGAGCTGGCGGAGGTTTTAAAGGTGGGGCTGGTAGAGCTGGCGGAGGTTTTAAAGGTGGGGCTGGTAGAGCTGGCGGAGGTTTTAAAGGTGGGGCTGGTAGAGCTGGCGGAGGTTTTAAAGGTGGGGCTGGTAGAGCTGGCGGAGGTTTTAAAAGGTGGGGCTGGTAGAGCTGGCGGAGGTTTTAAAGGTGGGGCTGGTAGAGCTATGGTGGGGCTGTAGAGGTGAGGTTTTAAAGGTGGGGCTGGTAGAGCTGGCGGAGGTTTTAAAGGTGGGGCTGGTAGAGCTGGCGGAGGTTTTAAAGGTGGGGCTGGTAGAGCTGTCGACAGCAGCTGCTCTTTGTCAGACAGCCGCCCCACTCCTGTTACAAGTTCAGAAAATGAATTGTCTAGTTATCAGATTGTTCTCTTAACTCAGCCAGTTGTCTTTAGTTATCAGATTGTCCTCTTAACTCAGCCAGTTGTCTTTAGTTATCAGATTGTCCTCTTCAGTCGGCCAGCTGTTATATTCCTGTCAGCAGAGAGATATTTAATGTAGTCCTTATTATCTCCTGTTATATTCCTGTCAGCAGAGAGACATGTAGTCCTTATTATCTGCAGTAATATTTATATAAGTGGAGAGATATGTAGTCCCTATTATATCATTTTACATTCCTATCAGCAGAGAGACATATTTCATGTAGTTCTTATTATATCCTGTTATATTTCTACATAAGTATTCAGTCCCTTTGCTATGAGACAGCGCCGGAAGAAGATGGCTGCCGTTTTACAGCCCTCTAACCAATTGTACTATTATGTGTGTTTTTCCGCGTTATTTGTAATTTATTTTGTACATAATGTTTCTGCCATCGTCTCTTATAACCAAAGAGAGCTTCTGGATATCAGGACAGCGATTACTCACCTCGCGTTGGACGAAGACTTTTTCTTCAACGAGGCGTTCGCGAAGGATATTCTACAGACACCCGACAAGGCCCAGATCCCCGTCATTCGCGTGAGGAAGAGACGGAGATATCGTGGGACGAGATCCGGGTGCCTTGTAAGGATCCGACGGCGAACGAGTAAACTGCCTCTCCCATCAATCCTATTAGCCAACGTTCAATCTTTTGAGAATAAAATTGACGATTTAAGATTACGGTTATCCTACCAACGGGACATTAAAAACTGTAATATCTTATGTTTCACGGAGTCGTGGCTGAACGACAACAATGACAACATTCAGCTAGCAGGCTATACGCTACATCGGCAGGACAGAACGGCTGACTCCGGTAAGACAAGGGGTGGCGGTCTGTGTATATTTGTAAACAACAGCTGGTGCACAAAATCTAATACTAAGGAAGTCTCGAGGTTTTGCTCGCCTGAGGTAGAGTATCTTATGATAAGCTGTAGACCACACTATTTACCAAGAGAGTTTTCATCTATATTTTTCATAGCTGTCTATTTACCACCACAAACCAATGCTGGCATTAAGATTGCACTGAATGAGTTGTACAAGGCCATTAATCAACAGGAAAACGCTCATCCAGATGCAGCGCTCCTAGTAGCCGGGGACTTTAATGCAGGGAAACTTAAATCCGTTCTACCTAATTTCTACCAGCATGTTAAATGTGCAACCAGAGGAGAAAAAACTCTAGACCACCTTTACTCCACACACAGAGACGCATACAAAGCTCTCCCTCGCCCTCCATTTGGCAAATCTGACCATAACTCTATCCTCCTGATTCCTGCTTATAAGCAAAAACTGAAGCAGGAAGCACCAGTGATTCGGTTAATAAAAAAGTGGTCAGATGACGCAGATGCTAAGCTACAGGACTGTTTTGCTAGCACAGACTGGAACATGTTCCGGATTCTTCAGACAGCATTGAGGAGTACACCACATCAGTCACTGGCTTCATCAATAAGTGCATCGATGATGTCGTCCCCACAGTGACCGTACGTACATACCCCAACCAGAAGCCATGGATTACAGGAAACATCCGCACTGAGCTAAAGGGTAGAGCTGCCGCTTTCAAGGAACGGGACTCTAACCCGGACGCTTATAAGAAATCCCGCTATGACCTCCGACGAACCATCAAACAGGCAAAGAGTCAATACAGGTCTAAGATTGAATCATACTACACTGGCTCTGACGCTCGTCGGATGTGGCAGGGCTTGAAAACTATTACAGACTACAAAGGGGAAGCACAGCCGCGAGCTGCCCAGTGACACAAGCCTACCAGACGAGCTAAACCACTTCTATGCTCGCTTCGAGGCAAGCAACACTGAAGCATGCATGAGAGCACCAGCTGTTCCGGACGACTATGTGATCACGCTCTCCGTAGCCGATGTGAGTAAGACTTTTAAGCAGGTCAACATTCACAAGGCCGCAGGGCCAGACGGATTACCAGGACGTGTACTCCGAGCATGTGCTGACCAACTGGCAAGTGTCTTCACTGACATTTTCAACATGTCCCTGACTGAGTCTGTAATACCAACATGTTTCAAGCAGACCACCATAGTCCCCGTGCCCAAGAACTCTAAGATAACCTGCCTAAATGACTACCGACCCGTAGCACTGACGTCTGTAGCCATGAAGTGCTTTGAAAGACTGGTCATGGCTCACATCAACAGCATAATCCCAGAAACCCTAGACCCACTCCAATTTGCATACCGCCCCAACAGATCCACAGATGATGCAATCTCTATCGCACTCCACACTGCCCTTTCCCACCTGGACAAGAGGAACACCTACGTGAGAATGCTATTCATTGACTACAGCTCAGCATTCAACACCATAGTGCCCTCTAAGCTCATCACTAAGCTAAGGATCCTGGGACTAAACACCTCCCTCTGCAACTGGATCCTGGACTTCCTGACGGGCCGCCCCCCAGGTGGTAAGGGTAGGTAACAACACATCTGCCACACTGATCCTCAACACGGGGGCCCCTCAGGGGTGCGTGCTCAGTCCCCTCCTGTACTCTCTGTTCACCCATGACTGCATGGCCAGGCACGACTCCAACACCATCATTAAGTTTGCCGACGACACAACAGTGGTAGGCCTGATCACCGACAACGATGAGACAGCCTATAGGGAGGAGGTCAGAGATCTGGCCGTGTGGTGCCAGGACAACAACCTCTCCCTCAACGTGACCAAGACAAAGGAGATGATTGTGGACTACAGGAAAAAAAAGAGGACTGAGCACGCCCCCATTCTCATCGACGGGGCTGTAGTGGAACAGGTTGAGAGCTTCAAGTTCCTTGGTGTCCACATCACCAACGAACTATCATGGTCCAAACACACCAAGACAGTCGTGAAGAGGGCACGACAAAGCCTATTCCCCCTCAGGAGACTAAAAAGATTTGGCATGGGTCCTCAGATCCTCAAAAAATTCTACAGCTGCACCATCGAGAGCATCCTGACTGGTTGCATCACCGCCTGGTATGGCAACTGCTTGGCCTCCGACCGCAAGGCACTACAGAGGGTAGTGCGTACGGCCCAGTAAATCACTGGGGCCAAGCTTCCTGCCATCCAGGACCTCTATACCAGGCGGTATCAGAGGAAGGCCCTCAAAATTGTCAAAGACTCCAGCCACCCTAGTCATAGACTGTTCTCTCTGCTACCGCACGGCAAGCGGTACCGGAGTGCCAAGTCTAGGTCCAAAAGACTTCTCAACAGCTTCTACCCCCAAGCCATAAGACTCCTGAACAGCTAATCATGGCTACCCGGACTATTTGCACTGCCCCCCCACCCCATCCTTTTTACGCTGCTGCTACTCTGTTAAGTATTTATGCATAGTCACTTTAACTCTACCCACATGTACATATTACCTCAACTACCTCAACTAGCCGGTGCCCCCGCACATTGACTCTGCAACGGTACCCCCCTGTATATAAGCCTCCCTACTGTCACTTTATTTTACTGTATATATAGCCTCCCTACTGTCACTTTATTTTACTTCTGCTCTTTTTTTCTCAACACTTTTTTGTTGTTGTTTTATTCTTACTTTTTTGTTTAAAATAAATGCACTGTTGGTTAAGGGCTGTAAGTAAGCATTTCACTGTAATGTCTGCACCTGTTGTATTCGGCGCATGTGACCAATAAGATTTGATTTGATTTGATTTGATTTGAGACTCGAAATTGAGCTCAAGTGCATCCTGTTTCCATTGATCATCCTTGAGATGTTTCTACAACTTGATTGGAGTCCACCTGTGGTATATTCAATTGATTGGACATGATTTGGAAAGGCACACACCTGTCTATATAAGGTCCCACAGTTGACAGTGCATGTCAGAGCAAAAACCAAGCCATGAGGTCGAAGGAATTGTCCGTAGAGCTCCGAGACAGGACTGTGGTGCGGTACATATCTGGGGAAGGGTACCAAAAAATAAATGCAGCATTGAAGGTCCCCAAGAACACAGTGGCCTCCATCATTCTTAAATGGAAGAAGTTTGGAACCACCAAGACTCTTCCTAGAGCTGGCCGCCCAGCCAAACTGAGCAATCGGGGGAGAAGGGCCTTGGTCAGGAAGGTGACCAAGAACCCGATGGCCACACTGACAGAGCTCCAGAGTTCCTCTGTGGAGATGGGAGAACCTTCCAGAAGGACAACCATCTCTGCAGCACTCCACCAATCAGGCCTTTATGGTAGAGTGGTAGGGGTAAAATGATTAGGCAACAGGATAGATAATAGACAGTAGCAGCAGCTTGTGTGTGTGTGTGTTGGGCGTCAGTATGCATGTGTGCGCATACTGTGTCTGTGGGCGTATGTCATGTGTGTGGTGATGTGAGTGTGTTCTCATCTGCGTGCTCGTGGTCCTCACCTGGGTCTTGACCTGACTGCAGTTCGGCAAAACCGACTTCCGTGGGCAAATGCTCACTGCCGCTGGCGCTCTGGAGAAGTGTTCTCTAGCCCCAATAGCCAGAAAGGGGAGACATGGGAATCATTGAATTACAGAAATTCAGCCATGGCAATATATTTATTTTGACAAATATTCTGCTGTTTAAAGCAACCGGGATGTTAGTCCATCTACTGAGGTAGGATTTAATTGATTTGAGCGTTCTGTTAAAGTTTCTGGCAATGGTTTCATCTAAGGAAGGAAATATATCTACCCCCAAATATTTAAAATGGTAAACGATTGAGATTCCATAAGTAGAGATGGAGTCCTCCATCGGGGTCTTGAGAGGCAGTAGGGCTGATATGGTTAGGTTCATTTTATAATTTGAGATGAAGCTGAATTTATCTGAATGATCTTCCATGCGTTTGGGAGCGATTGAGATAGATTGTCTAGATATGGTAAAATATCTTCTGGGTATAATGAGATGACGTGATCAGTAGATTTTCGGGAAATGTGTGTTATTTCCTTAGATTGACGAACTGCCTGTCCAAGGTTAAGGTAAAAGGCTCTGCACGGTCAATCCAACATCTGCAGTGGCCGTACAGCCTTTACTACGATGAGGCCTCCACAGAAGTCAGAGCATTCATACTGTACTTCTTACGCTTTGCAGAGCAGAGCTGTTGTGAAGGAAGTGAGTTTGTGTTTATACAGGACCTCCCGACACCCACATACCATCAATCAATCATGGTAGATGGCATCCAAAGGGTTAAGAGGAGTAGCAGCTGCACTTTGATAAATAATATCACCATAATCAGGAACAGATTAAAAGGTTGACTGGCCTCCCGAGTGGCGTAGCCGTCTAAGGCACTGCATCGCAGTGCTTGAGGCGTCACTACAGACCCGGGTTCGATCCCAGGCTGTGTCACAACCGACTGTGACCGGGAGTCCCATAGGGCGGCACAGAATTGGCCCAGCGTTGTCTGGGTTAGGGGAGGGTTTGGCCGGGGGGGCTTTACTTGGCTCATCGTGCTCTAGCGACTCCTTGTGGTGGGCCGGGTGCCTGCAGGCTGACTTCGGTCATCAGTTGAACGGTGTTTCCTCCGACACATTGGTGCGGCTGGCTTCCGGGTTAAGTGGGCGGGTGTTAAGAAGCGTGGTATGGTGGGTCATGTTACGGAGGACGCATGACTCGACCTTCGCCTCTCCCGAGCCCGTTGGGGAGATGCAGCGATGAGACGACAAGATCAAAATTGGGAGATAAAGGGGGTAAAAAATATATGAATATATATATTTTTTAAAGAAGTAAAACAAATAAAAGGTTGACTGAGTAATCTGCTTCCTACTGCTTAGAGAAAGGCATAATCTGTTTCTGTAGAAAAAGACAACTTTAAATCTTAGCTTCTTAACCAGCTCATCTATGTGTTTCTTAAACGTTAAACCCATATCAATCCAAATGCATAAGCATTTATATGCGGAAACACGTTCGATTGTAGAACCATCTAATGAGTGAACATGTAGTTCATCTGAAACATTCTTACGAGAGTTTAAAAACAACATGTATTTAGTTTTGCCTGTATTAAGCAAGTTTTAAATCAGCAAGGGATTCCTGCATATCTATAAAATCTGACTGTAGTTTTGACACAGCCAGATCAACAGTCGGGTTAATAGCATACATAATAGTATTACATTTACATTTACGTCATTTAGCAGAAACTCTTATCCAGAGCGACTTACAAATTGGTGCATTCACCTTATAGCCAGTGGGATAACCACTTTACTTTTTTTTTTTTGGGGGTAGAAGGATTACTTTATCCTATCCCAGGTATTCCTTAAAGAGGTGGTGTTTCAAATGTCTCCGGAAGGTGGTGAGTGACTCCGCTGTCCTGGCGTCGTGAGGGAGCTTGTTCCACCATTGGGGTGCCAGAGCAGCGAACAGTTTTGACTGGGCTGAGCGGGAACTATGCTTCCGCAGAGGAAGGGGAGCCAGCAGGCAAGAGGTGGATGAACGCATTGCCCTCGTTTGGGTGTAGGGACTGATCAGAGCCTGAAGGTACGGAGGTGCCGTTCCCCTCACAGCTCCATAGGCAAGCACCATGGTCTTGTAACAGATGCGAGCTTCAACTGGAAGCCAGTGGAGTGTGCGGAGGAGTGGGGTGACGTGAGAGAACTTGGGAAGGTTGAACACCAGACGGGCTGCGGCATTCTGGATGAGTTGTAGGGGTTTAATGGCACAGGCAGGGAGCCCAGCCAACAGCGAGTTGCAGTAATCCAGACGGGAGATGACAAGTATCATCTGCATATACAGTGGTTTGCGAAATTATTCACCCCCTTGGCATTTTTCCTATTTTGTTGCCTTACAACCTGGAATTAAAATAGATTTTTGGGGGGGTTTGTATCATTTGATTTACACAACATGCCTACCACTTTGAAGATGCAAAATATTTCTTTTGGGGAAACAAACAACAAATTATACAAAAAAACATGAAATGCATTCCAGGTGACTACCTCATGAAGCTGGTTGAGAGAATGCCAAGAGTGTGCAAAGCTGTCATCAAGGCAAAGGGTGGCTACTTTGAAGAATCTAAAATCTAAAATATATTTGGATTTGTTTAACACTTTTTTTGGTTACTACATGATTCCATATGTGTTATTTCATAGTTTTGATGTCTTCACTATTATTCTACAATGTTGAAAATAAAGAAAAACCCTTGAATGAGTAGGTGTGTCCAAACTTTTGACTGGTACTGTATATATATCTTTCAAAAATATATTTTCCTTCATTATTTTCTGCTAACCCTACCACCCTTCCCCTAATTACCTTGTTTTTGGAAAAGCAAAATTTGTGCTGTATTCATACAGTTTCTCTCCCAAATCAACCTTTGTGAATGGCTTTGTTAATCATTTCGAGCAATAGTGGACCCAATTGATTCAACATTTTTAAATAGACTTCAGGTGGAATACCGTCCCATCCAGGTGATCCCTTTATTCATGCTATCCAATGCCCTTTTGAGTTCATTGAGAGAGATTTGGGCTCCAAGCAAGGTGGCTTCCTCTGTTGAGAGAAGAGGAGATCTTAATTCTTAAAGGACTTGGTGTGGATTTAAAATCAGAAGTGTACCGTTCCTTATAGAAGTGGGAGAATCTTTGATTGATTAATTTGGGTTCCGACAGCAAGTCCCCAGTTTCAGATACAATGGTTGCTATATCAGCTAATTGATCATTACTACCTGGTCTGAAAAAAGAGAACGCTCTAACGCAGTGTAGTATCTGAGGAATTATGACTTTGCTAACGTTTTCAAATGGAACCTGAGAGGAGGATTATTCAGCTTAGAAGGAGCATCTGGGGAGTAGTTTTGTGGGGACACCCCATAGAACAAAGGAAGTCTGTTGTGTGGAGACAGGTGATTGGTCTGTATGGGAAACCACCCACAGCAGGGTAAAGATTATAAATACTTGGTTGAGACAAAGGAGAGCAGAATAATCATATTTGAGATGGGGCGATTATTCTCCAGGTATCTGCAGGTATCTGTAAATCGACGCTGTAACCCTTTGTTATGAATAAACCTTTATGATGAAAATACAGCGTCAGCGGTTCTCCTTGGTCTCACAGCATAATTAGCAACGTTTACTCGACACAACAGCAGCTAAACCAATTCTGATATCTTGTTTAATTGTGATTTATTCAGCCCAGATGCAGTTGCATTATTTTTAATAAAACCTTTTGGTGGCATCCCATAGAATCCTGGAGTCATCGACTGAATTTTTATTGATCATTATGAATTCATTTAGTTCAATTTCAATTGATCACAGAATGTAGGATTTTGTCGTAATGAAACATTGAAATGCCATTTTGTGGCTATTGTAGTAGATTCTAAGATGTATAGTTGGCAGTAGTAGGCGTGGTGATCAGACTCATGGTGGTCAAGCTCATGTCGAATTTATATTCCCTTAATTTTAGAAAAAAAGTGTACTCGTTTGCTTTTGAATTAAGTGCTCGCCAGGCAGCCAGCCTTGGTTGCCTGTGGATTGTAGTTGGTCTTATTAGATTTGTCCCACATGTCTAAAATGGAATTCATGTCTGTCCCAATAACCAGATGGAATCCATGTCTGTCCCAATAACCAGATGGAATCCATGTCTGTCCCAATAACCAGATGGAATTCATGTCTGTCCCAATAACCAGATGGAATCCATGTCTGTCCCAATAACCAGATGGAATCCATGTCTGTCCCAATAACCAGATGGAATCCATGTCTGTCCCAATAACCAGATGGAATCCATGTCTGTCCCAATACCCAGATGGAATTCATGTCTGTCCCAATAACCAGATGGAATTCAGTTAATTCTAGCAATATGCTGTTCAGAGAATCAAAAATGTAGGATCATATGAATTTGGAGCGTACACATTAACAAAGACCTGTTTCTTTCCATTATG
The DNA here is from genome assembly GCF_020615455.1 of Coregonus clupeaformis. Lineage (NCBI taxonomy): Eukaryota > Metazoa > Chordata > Actinopteri > Salmoniformes > Salmonidae > Coregonus > Coregonus clupeaformis. Next base: position 41,886,470 of record NC_059214.1, on the reverse strand, counting down.
GATACATTTAAGGAAAGTGATCCTGCCTTCTTGGTCTACTCCTTTACCCAAGATGGTGAGTTTGAGTTTCTTATGTGTCATTTTGATTGCATCATTAGTTTGGTTTGAGGCTGATGAAAACGCAGCCAGTTTGTACAAATGGTTCTGCATTCTGTTTCTTGGAACAATGCTATATTAATGTTAGTGTTCCTCTTCTAATTGTCAATATACAGTTGAAGTCGGAAGTTTACATAGACTTAGGTTGGAGTCATTAAAACTCATTTTTCAACCACTCCACAAATGTCTTGTTAACAAACTATAGTTTTGGATAGTCGGTTAGGACATCTACTTTGTGCATGACACAAGTACATTTTCCAACAATTGTTTACAGACAGATTATTTCACTTATAATTCACTGTATCACAATTCCAGTGGGTCAGAAGTTTACATACACTAAGTTGACTTGGCTTTAAACAGCTTGGAAAATTCCAGAAAATGATGTCATGGCTTTAGAAGCTTCTGATAGGCTAATTGACATAATTTGAGTCAATCGGAGGTGTACCTGTGGAGGTATTTCAAGGCCTACCTTCAAACTCAGTGCCTCTTTGCTTGACATCATGGGAAAATCAAAAGAAATCAGCCAAGAACTCAGAAAAAAATTGTAGACCACAAGTCTGGTTCATCCTTGGGAGCAATTTCCAAACGCCTGAAGGTACCACGTTCATCTGTACAAACAATAGTACGCAAGTACGAACACCATGGGACCACGCAGCCGTCATACCGCTCAGGAAGGAGACACGTATAAACACCATTGGACCACGGTTATGACACGCAGCCGCCATGGTTATGACACGCTATGCTGAAGGAACAGAGGAATCTCCAGAGGTGAAACGCTGTCTAGGAATGGATCTCAACTAGGACTAAACTGCAGTACAGACTCTGTAGTCTATGGATTAGTATATTACTGTAAATGAACTGCAGTACAGACTATTTAGTCTATGGATTAGTATATTACTGTAAATGAACTGTAGTACAGACTCTGTAGTCTATGGACTTGTATATTACTGACTCTTTAGTCTGTACTTTCTCCATCAAGCTGCTAAAAGAGCACTACCACTGTAGGGTTATTGCACTCAGACTCTCTGTATTACTCTGCAGTAAAGAGGTGGATTACTGCACTCAGACTCTCTGTATTACTCTGCAGTAAAGAGGTGGATTACTGCACTCAGACTCTCTGTATTACTCTGCAGTAAAGAGGTGGATTACTGCACTCAGATCGCAGTAAGGTGGATTACTGCACTCAGACTCTCTGTATTACTCTGCAGTAAAGAGGTGGATTACTGCACTCAGACTCTCTGTATTACTCTGCAGTAAAGAGGTGGAAGTGAGGAACTCAGTGTCCAGTGCTACTTTGTCCAGTGCACATTACTAATAAGGTGAAAATCAATCACCAAATTCAATAGTCCAGAGTAGTAGTACTGTGGTAGTACTGTAGTAGTACTGTAGTAGTACTGTAGTAGTACTGTAATAGTACTGTGGTAGTACTGTAGTAGTACTGTGGTAGTACTGTGGTAGTACTGTAGTAGTACTGTGGTAGTACTGTGGTAGTACTGTAGTAGTACTGTGGTAGTACTGTGGTAGTACTGTGGTAGTACTGTAATAGTACTGTGGTAGTACTGTAGTAGTACTGTGGTAGTACTGTAGTTCTTAGAAGTGCTGAGCCCTGAGGGGTACAGGCAGAAGGTTTGTCCTGTTTTGAACACCTGACCAGGTAGTCAGGTGAGCACTGTAAGGTTGTAAGGTGTAGTAATGGCTTTAGAGAAACATTATGTTGCTGTATGTTTATGTGACCAGATATTACACCATTACACAATTATACAATTACACCATTACACAATTACACCATTAGACCATCAGCCCCAGACGTCTGTATTCAGTACAGCAGATGATGCTCCCTCCTCCAGCCAGACGTCTGTATTCAGTACAGCAGATGATGCTCCCTCCTCCAGCCAGACGTCTGTATTCAGTACAGCAGATGATGCTCCCTCCTCCAGCCAGACGTCTGTATTCAGTACAGCAGATGATGCTCCCTCCTCCAGCCAGACGTCTGTATTCAGTACAGCAGATGATGCTCCCCCCTCCAGCCAGACGTCTGTATTCAGTACAGCAGATGATGCTCCCTCCTCCAGCCAGACGTCTGTATTCAGTACAGCAGATGATGCTCCCTCCTCCAGCCAGACGTCTGTATTCAGTACAGCAGATGATGCTCCCTCCTCCAGCCAGACGTCTGTATTCAGTACAGCAGATGATGCTCCCTCCTCCAGCCAGACGTCTGTATTCAGTACAGCAGATGATGCTCCCTCCTCCAGCCAGACGTCTGTATTCAGTACAGCAGATGATGCTCCCTCCTCCAGCCAGACGTCTGTATTCAGTACAGCAGATGATGCACCCCTCCTCCAGACGTCTGTATTCAGTACAGCAGATGATGCTCCCTCCTCCAGCCAGACGTCTGTATTCAGTACAGCAGATGATGCTCCCTCCTCCAGCCAGACGTCTGTATTCAGTACAGCAGATGATGCTCCCTCCTCCAGCCAGACGTCTGTATTCAGTACAGCAGATGATGCTCCCTCCCTCCAGCCAGACGTCTGTATTCAGTACAGCAGATGATGCTCCCCCTCCAGCCAGACGTCTGTATTCAGTACAGCAGATGATGCTCCCCTCCTCCAGCCAGACGTCTGTATTCAGTACAGCAGATGATGCTCCCTCCTCAGACGTCTGTATTCAGTACAGCAGATGATGCTCCCTCCTCCAGCCAGACGTCTGTATTCAGTACAGCAGATGATGCTCCCTCCTCCAGCCAGACGTCTGTATTCAGTACAGCAGATGATGCTCCCTCCTCCAGCCAGACGTCTGTATTCAGTACAGCAGATGATGCTCCCTCCTCCAGCCAGACGTCTGTATTCAGTACAGCAGATGATGCTCCCTCCTCCAGCCAGACGTCTGTATTCAGTACAGCAGATGATGCTCCCTCCTCCAGCCAGACGTCTGTATTCAGTACAGCAGATGATGCTCCCTCCTCAGACGTCTGTATTCAGTACAGCAGATGATGCTCCCCCCTCCAGCCAGACGTCTGTATTCAGTACAGCAGATGATGCTCCCTCCTCCAGCCAGACGTCTGTATTCAGTACAGCAGATGATGCTCCCCCCTCCAGCCAGACGTCTGTATTCAGTATAGCAGATGATGCTCCCTCCTCCAGCCAGACGTCTGTATTCAGTACAGCAGATGATGCTCCCTCCTCCAGCCAGACGTCTGTATTCAGTACAGCAGATGATGCTCCCTCCCTCCAGCCAGACGTCTGTATTCAGTACAGCAGATGATGCTCCCCTCCTCCAGCCAGACGTCTGTATTCAGTACAGCAGATGATGCTCCCTCCTCAGACGTCTGTATTCAGTACAGCAGATGATGCTCCCTCCTCCAGCCAGACGTCTGTATTCAGTACAGCAGATGATGCTCCCCCCTCCAGCCAGACGTCTGTATTCAGTACAGCAGATGATGCTCCCTCCTCCAGCCAGACGTCTGTATTCAGTACAGCAGATGATGCTCCCTCCTCCAGCCAGACGTCTGTATTCAGTACAGCAGATGATGCTCCCTCCTCCAGCCAGACGTCTGTATTCAGTACAGCAGATGATGCTCCCTCCTCCAGCCAGACGTCTGTATTCAGTACAGCAGATGATGCTCCCCCCTCCAGCCAGACGTCTGTATTCAGTACAGCAGATGATGCTCCCTCCTCCAGCCAGACGTCTGTATTCAGTACAGCAGATGATGCTCCCTCCTCAGACGTCTGTATTCAGTACAGCAGATGATGCTCCCCCCTCCAGCCAGACGTCTGTATTCAGTACAGCAGATGATGCTCCCTCCTCCAGCCAGACGTCTGTATTCAGTACAGCAGATGATGCTCCCTCCTCATCTGAAGACAATAAACCAACAGTATTTTCTCTTTTAAACAAAACAATTATTTGACAGTTAAAAACTCAAAAAACTGACACTAAACCTTTACTATATTTTATTTGATTCATTGGTTTAATATTGCCCTAAATTGGTTTAGTTTTAGTAACTAAAGTCAGCCTTGGATTGATTTGGGGAGGTACTTTAGAAACGTACAGCAACAACAGAAGTCGAATGGTTTAGTTGATGAGAAAACCCTTTAGAAAGAAGCCAGTAGGGACACTGGTTGTATCCCAAATGGAACCCCCTATTCCCAATATAGTGCACTACTTTAGACCAGAGAATGGCACCCTATTCCCTATATAGTGCACTACTTTAGACCAGAGAATGGCACCCTATTCCCTATATAGCGCACTACTTTAGACCAGAGAATGGCACCTATTCCCTATAGTGCACTACTTTAGACCAGAGAATGGCACCCTATTCCCTACATAGTGCACTACTTTAGACCAGAGAATGGCACCCTATTCCCTACATAGTGCACTACTTTAGACCAGAGAATGGTACCCTATTCCCTATATAGTGCACTACTTTAGACCAGAGAATGGCACCCTATTCCCTATATAGTGCACTAATTTAGACCAGAGAATGGCACCCTATTCCCTATATAGTGCACTACTTTAGACCAGAGAATGGTACCTTATTCCCTATATAGTGCACTACTTTAGACCAGAGAATGGCACCCTATTCCCTATATAGTGCACTACTTTAGACCAGAGAATGGTACCCTATTCCCTATATAGTGCACTACTTTAGACCAGAGAATGGCACCCTATTCCCTATATAGTGCACTACTTTAGACCAGAGAATGGCACCCTATTCCCTATATAGCGCACTACTTTAGACCAGAGAATGGCACCCTATTCCCTATATAGTGCACTACTTTAGACCAGAGAATGGCACCCTATTCCCTATATAGTGCACTACTTTAGACCAGAGAATGGCACCTTATTCCCTATATAGTGCACTACTTTAGACCAGAGAATGGCACCCTATTCCCTATATAGTGCACTACTTTAGACCAGAGAATGGCACCCTATTCCCTATATAGTGCACTACTTTAGACCAGAGAATGGCACCCTATTCCCTATATAGCGCACTACTTTAGACCAGAGAATAGCACCCTATTCCCTATATAGTGCACTACTTTAGACCAGAGAATGGCACCCTATTCCCTATATAGTGCACTACTTTAGACCAGAGAATGGCACCCTATTCCCTATATAGCGCACTACTTTAGACCAGAGAATAGCACCCTATTCCCTATATAGTGCACTACTTTAGACCAGAGAATGGCACCCTATTCCCTATATAGTGCACTACTTTCAAATGTAATGCACTATGTAGGGAATAGGGTGTCATTTGGGACGCGAACGCTCCGAGACAATCTGACCACTGGTCGGTGCTGGGTTATGGGGAGACAATCTGACCACTGGTCGGTGCTGGGTTATGGGGAGACAATCTGACCACTGGTCGGTGCTGGGTTATGGAGAGACAATAACACAAGAATCTATGCATTGTGACTCTCAGTGACAGTTCAACCACTAGTCTAGCGTTGTACTACATTCTACTAGTCGAGTCTAGAGTTGTACTACATTCTACTAGAGTCTAGAGTTGTACTACATTCTACTAGTCTAGAGTTGTACTACATTCTACTAGTCTAGAGTTGTACTACATTCTACTAGTCTAGTGTTGTACTACATTCTACTAGAGTCTAGAGTTGTACTACATTCTACTAGAGTCTAGAGTTTGTGATGTCACGAGAGGCTGTGTCCTGGAGGGACGTTACATCCCCCTGAGATGGCTGCAAACCCAGACAGCTATGGCTCCATCTGCTGGTATGGTCGGGAACTCCACCCCTCGATGGCCAATCTTCCCACGCAGCTGAAACCAATGAGGAGCTGATGAGCTGAAGGTTTGTTGAAGGGAAGAGACACGGTCTCCAAGCTGGGCTCTCTGGAGGACAAGAGTGCTGCACGTCCACTTCCATGAGGAATATAAGGATTTGGAGATACTTACCTTTGGGAAATACTCACCTTTGGATATATACACCTGTGGAAATACGTGTGGGACATTTGGAAGGACGTTTTGCTGGGTTGGCCACTAGCTGCAACGTGGACTACAGTAAGGCTGGGGAAAAGTTATCTGAGCTGAGTGAGAATTATGATGTTGGATGTGGAAGAGACATCCCTGAACTGTTAACCCTTAAAGAGCCACAAGAGAACAGACTTTTGTTATATTTTCGTTAATTTCCCAAGACCTATAATAAAATCCTTGGTTTGTTTGAACCTTGTCTCCTTGCACTACTTGAGCAACCCCGCTGAAAGCTGTGTAGCCTCTCGTGACGTCACAGATGGTGGAGAATACGGGCAAGCTCAAGCGTTAATAGTGCATGTCAGAGGAGGATACCGAAGGTTTGATCACCCAGTTTTCCAAGTTGGCCGTAGGCTCCCCGCCCGACTGAAATGGAGGACATATTGAAAGCCCTTGTTGCTGGCCAGCAAGCCCAGATGCAAGCAAACGTGGCTCTCTTGGAGGAGCAAAGAAAGCCAACCTTCTGAAGGCAGAGGAATTGCAGTTGCAGAGACAGAGGGTGGTCCAAAATACCCGCCCAATAAAGGCAAGTGACTTTATATCTAAGATGGGAGCTACCGATGACATTGAGGCATACCTGCATGCATTTGAGGCCACGGCCACTAGGGAAGCCTGGCCCAAGCAACAGTGGGTTGGTCTGTTAGCCCCCCTTTCTAACCGGGGAATCGCTGAATGCTGTCCGGGACCTGGGCCCTGACCAGGTTACTGACTATGATGCCCTGAAGTCTGAGATCCTCAGCAGATATGGACTCACAAAGTTTGGTATGGCCCAGCGCTTTCACAGCTGGACCTTCCAACCAGACCAACCTCCTCGGGCGCAGATGCATGAACTTGTCCGAATCGCAAGGAAATGGCTGGATCCGCAGAGGAATACAGCAGCGGCGGTGGTGGAGGCCGTTAGTGGTGGATCGTTACCTCACGCGCCCTGCCTTATGAGGCAAAACGGTTCATCAGTCAACAGGCCTTGACCACGGCTGATCTGACCGTGGAAGCTGTGGAAAAGTACCAGGCCACAGCGGAGATGCTGAATGCTTCCCGAAAAGACCCCCGGAGTGCGGCCCCACCACAAATGGGAAGAACCCGTCCAAAGGACCCCAAGGTCTCGAACCCAGCCACGTCAGGACTTATCCCGGCTCCAGGGGGAGCCAGAAACCAGGCGGGTCCAAGAAGAGTATACCAGGAGGGGGAAACTCGACAGTGTTACCGGTGTGGGGAGATGGGACATATCTCCTGGCAGTGTGGGAAACCAGCCGAGGAACCTATGCCCACTGCGGAGTCCTCCAGCTCAGCACCCACACACCGTTTTGCCTCGCTCTTGGGAGTCGTAGATGGCGGCCCAGATCGACCCCCCACCTGCCCGGTAACTGTGAATCACCATGATGTGGAGGCCTTACTGGATTCTGGTAGCCGGGCCACCCTGGTGCGTAAGGATTTGGTGGGCCCAACGTGTCTGACCCCGGGAAAAGTCCTCCCAGTTTCCTGTGTCCATGGGGACACCAGAGAATACCCCATTACTGAACTTACAATGACCAGCACACGGGGAACCATACACGCGGCGGCGGGGGTGGTTGATTCCCTCCCCGTCCCTGTCCTAATTGGGCCGAGACTGCCCAGCCTTTTACCCACTCTGGAGAGAGTCTCAGGAGAGGATAACCCGAGTACCTCGGAAACGGAGAGGCAAGACTCATCCTGGGAAGGCTCCGGTGCAATCCTCCGAGTTACTCACTCCCGCCCGGGCTCTGATAGGGAGGGCAGGTGCCCAGACCGACACAGAGACGGAGCTACAGAATCTGGACAAAGAACTGTCTGGTCTGAAGGGGACCGCTGAGAGGTATACGTTTGTTAAAGCAACAGTTAGACATGAAGACAGAAGAGTTAGATATCCTCCAGGCTAAACTCCAACAGAGCTCCTTCCCTAAGCAACAGGAGGAGCTGGAGAGGCTGCGCAGGACCATCGAGGAGTGTGAGGAGACCCTGCGCAGTAGTAAGGAGGTCCAGAAGAAGGCAGAGGAGAAGTACAAGGTGTTGGAGAACAAGATGAAGAATGCGGAGGCAGAGAGAGAGAAGGAACTGAAAGCTGCTCAACAGAAGCTAAACTCTGCTAAAACCAAGGCTGATGCGTTCAGTAAGAAACTCAAGGAGAGACAACAGGAGGCTGAGTCCCTGGTCCTAGAGTTGGAGGAGTTGAAGAGAGAGCAGTCTGGCAAGCACCACGGCAATGCGGACGCCCTCTCCCGGCGTGATGCCTTCTTCGCTGCCTTTACCCCGACGAGGACGTCGGTCCCGAGGAGGGGATGTGTGATGTCACGAGAGGCTGTGTCCTGGAGGACGTTACATCCCCTGAGATGGCTGCAAACCCAGACAGCTATGGCTCCATCTGCTGGTATGGTCGGGAACTCCACCCCTCGATGGCCAATCTTCCCACGCAGCTGAAACCAATGAGGAGCTGATGAGCTGAAGGTTTGTTGAAGGGAAGAGACACGGTCTCCAAGCTGGGCTCTCTGGAGGACAAGAGTGCTGCACGTCCACTTCCATGAGGAATATAAGGATTTGGAGATACTTACCTTTGGGAAATACTCACCTTTGGATATATACACCTGTGGAAATACGTGTGGGACATTTGGAAGGACGTTTTGCTGGGTTGGCCACTAGCTGCAACGTGGACTACAGTAAGGCTGGGGAAAAGTTATCTGAGCGAGTGAGAATTATGATGTTGGATGTGGAAGAGACATCCCTGAACTGTTAACCCTTAAAGAGCCACAAGAGAACAGACTTTTGTTATATTTTCGTTAATTTCCCAAGACCTATAATAAAATCCTTGGTTTGTTTGAACCTTGTCTCCTTGCACTACTTGAGCAACCCCGCTGAAAGCTGTGTAGCCTCTCGTGACGTCACAAGTTGTACTACATTCTACTAGTCTAGAGTTGTACTACATTCTACTAGAGTCTAGAGTTGTACTACATTCTACTAGAGTCTAGAGTTGTACTACATTCTACTAGTCTAGAGTTGTACTACATTCTACTAGAGTCTAGAGTTGTACTACATTCTACTAGTCTAGAGTTGTACTACATTCTACTAGTCTAGAGTTGTACTACATTCTACTAGAGTCTAGAGTTGTACTACATTCTACTAGAGTCTAGAGTTGTACTACATTCTACTAGTCTAGAGTTGTACTACATTCTACTAGTCTAGAGTTGTACTACATTCTACTAGTCTAGAGTTGTACTACATTCTATTAGAGTCTAGAGTTGTACTACATTCTACTAGTCTAGAGTTGTACTACATTCTACTAGAGTCTAGAGTTGTACTACATTCTACTAGAGTCTAGAGTTGTACTACATTCTACTAGTCTAGAGTTGTACTACATTCTACTAGTCTAGAGTTGTACTACATTCTACTAGAGTCTAGAGTTGTACTACATTCTACTAGAGTCTAGAGTTGTACTACATTCTACTAGTCTAGAGTTGTACTACATTCTACTAGTCTAGAGTTGTACTACATTCTACTAGTCTAGAGTTGTACTACATTCTACTAGTCTAGAGTTGTACTACATTCTACTAGTCTAGAGTTGTACTACATTCTACTAGTCTAGAGTTGTACTACATTCTACTAGAGTCTAGAGTTGTACTACCTTCTACTAGTCTAGAGTTGTACTACATTCTACTAGAGTCTAGAGTTGTACTACATTCTACTAGAGTCTAGAGTTGTACTACATTCTACTAGTCTAGAGTTGTACTACATTCTACTAGAGTCTAGAGTTGTACTACATTCTACTAGAGTCTAGAGTTGTACTACATTCTACTAGTCTAGAGTTGTACTACATTCTACTAGTCTAGAGTTGTACTACATTCTACTAGTCTAGAGTTGTACTACATTCTAGTAGAGTCTAGCGTTGTACTACATTCTACTAGTCTAGAGTTGTACTACATTCTACTAGAGTCTAGAGTTGTACTACATTCTACTAGAGTCTAGAGTTGTACTACATTCTACTAGTCTAGAGTTGTACTACATTCTACTAGAGTCTAGAGTTGTACTACATACTACTAGTCTAGAGTTGTACTACATTCTACTAGAGTCTAGAGTTGTACTACATTCTACTAGAGACTAGAGTTGTACTACATTCTACTAGAGTCTAGAGTTGTACTACATTCTACGAGTCTAGAGTTGTACTACATTCTACTAGAGTCTAGAGTTGTACTACATTCTACGAGTCTAGAGTTGTACTACATTCTACTAGAGTCTAGAGTTGTACTACATTCTACGAGTCTAGAGTTGTACTACATTCTACGAGTCTAGTCTAGAGTTGTACTACATTCTACTAGTCTAGTCTAGAGTTGTACTACATTCTACTAGTCTAGTCTAGAGTTGTACTACATTCTACTAGTCTAGTCTAGAGTTGTACTACATTCTACTAGTCTAGTCTAGAGTTGTACTACATTCTACTAGTCGAGTCTAGAGTTGTACTACATTCTACTAGAGTCTAGAGTTGTACTACATTCTACTAGAGTCTAGAGTTGTACTACATTCTACGAGTCTAGAGTTGTACTACATTCTACGAGTCTAGTCTAGAGTTGTACTACATTCTACTAGTCTAGTCTAGAGTTGTACTACATTCTACTAGTCTAGTCTAGAGTTGTACTACATTCTACTAGTCTAGTCTAGAGTTGTACTACATTCTACTAGTCTAGTCTAGAGTTGTACTACATTCTACTAGTCGAGTCTAGAGTTGTACTACATTCTACTAGAGTCTAGAGTTGTACTACATTCTACTAGTCTAGAGTTGTACTACATTCTACTAGTCTAGAATTGTACTACATTCTACTAGTCTAGAGTTGTACTACATTCTACTAGCCTAGAGTTGTACTACATTCTACTAGTCTAGAGTTGTACTACATTCTACTAGTCTAGAGTTGTACTACATTCTACTAGAGTCTAGAGTTGTACTACATTCTACTAGTCTAGAGTTGTACTACATTCTACTAGTCTAGAGTTGTACTACATTCTACTAGAGTCTAGAGTTGTACTACATTCTACTAGAGTCTAGAGTTGTACTACATTCTACTAGTCTAGAATTGTACTACATTCTACTAGTCTAGAGTTGTACTACATTCTACTAGTCTAGAATTGTACTACATTCTACTAGTCTAGAGTTGTACTACATTCTACTAGAGTCTAGAGTTGTACTACATTCTACTAGTCTAGAGTTGTACTACATTCTACTAGAGTCTAGAGTTGTACTACATTCTACTAGAGTCTAGAGTTGTACTACATTCTACTAGAGTCTAGAGTTGTACTACATTCTATTAGTCTAGAGTTGTACTACATTCTACTAGAGACTAGAGTTGTACTACATTCTACTAGAGTCTAGAGTTGTACTACATTCTATTAGTCTAGAGTTGTACTACATTCTACTAGAGTCTAGAGTTGTACTACATTCTACTTGTTTCGGCCGAGGCGGCTCCTTCTCCTCGTTCGGGCAGGCTTCGGCGGTCGTCGTCTCCGGAGTACTAGCTGCCACCGTTCAATGTTTCATGTTTGATTGGTTTTGCCTGTTTGTCACACCTGTTCATTGTTAAGTGTTCATTAGGCACCCTATTTAGTTATCTTGTGTTTGGTCAGGTGTTGTGTGTAATTGTTCTATGTCACGTGTAGATGTTGGTCCGCTGTTCTATGCTCTCTGTATTTCGTTTTGTTTAAGAGAGTCCTGCACGTTGTGCGTATGTACTTTGGACTGTTCCAGTGTACGTTTGTTTCGCCTGTGGCCTGTTGCCGTGTTGGCTTGTACTGTCGGACTTCACTAAAAAACATTTGTTTTTTGAATCTCTGTGTCCTGCGTGTGATTCCACGTTCCCTCTACACTCAACCCTGACAGAATTACACACCATATCTATGGAATCAGCAGGAGCACCCGCACCCACTGAGATCATGGAGGAGCGCCTTCGCGGTCAGGAGGACAGAATCAACCAAATCGGGCACGCCCTGGACCGAGTGATGAACACCCTCCATCGTTGGGAGACCAGCGGGGTACCCACACCCCCACCTACCGCACCATCACCATCGGTCAGCTCGCCCGTCCAACTTCCGGAACCCAGTGGGATTCGGCTCTCGCTCCCGAGGGTGTACGACGGCACCGCTGCCGGGTGTCAGGGGTTCCTGTTACAAGTTGAACTCTATCTCGCCACCGTACACCCGGCGCCCTCGGGACACGAGAGCGTTTCCGCCCTCATCTCTTGTCTCACCGGCAAGGCGTTGGAGTGGGCCAACGCCGAATGGAGGAGAATAGACGCCGCTACTATCACCTATGCGGAGTTCTCCCGCCGCTTCCGTGCAGTGTTCGACCATCCACCAGAGGGGAAGGCGGCGGGGGAGCGTCTATTCTACCTCCGGCAGGGGATGAGGAGCGCTCAGGAGTTTGCACTGGAGTTCCGGACTCTAGCGGCAGATGCAGGGTGGAATGAGCGGGCACTCATAGACCACTTCTGCTGCAGCCTCCGGGAGGACGTCCGCAGAGAGTTGGCGTGCAGGGATACCACGCTTTCATTTGACCAATTGGTTGACATGGCCATTCGGCTGGACACCCTGCTCGCTACCCGCGGACGTTCCAGGTGGGGGTCGCCCATTCCACCCTCCAGCACCTCCGAGCCGAGCCCGATGGAGCTTGGAGGTGCTGGCGCTAGAGGAAGGAGAAGAAGGAGCCCGAGGGGGGCCGTCCCTGCACCAACTGTGGCCGTGGAGGGCACACCGCGGCTAGGTGCTGGGGAGGGTCCCCTGGTGGAAGGAGAGGGCAGGCCACACATTGGGGAGTCCTCCCAGGTGAGTAGGCGCCCCACTTACCCAGAGCTTTCTGTCGTACACATAACCATACCTGTTTGTTTTCCACAGGTTGCACCTCGTTCCCAGCATAAGGCGCTAGTAGATTCAGGCGCAGCTGGGAATTTTGTAGATCGCAAATTCTGTGTAGAGTTAGGGATTCCCCCTCCTTCCGGTAAATAACCCTTTCCCTGTACATGCCCTAGATAGTCGTCCGTTAGGATCTGGGTTGATTAGGGAGGTCACAGCGCCACTTAGGATGGAGACGCAGGGGGGTCATGAGGAGACGATTCAGCTCTATCTGATCGACTCTCCTGCGTATCCGGTGGTACTGGGGCTTCCCTGGTTGAGTACCCATGATCCTACTATTTCGTGGCGAGAGAGGGCTCTTAAAGGGTGGTCTGCTCAGTGTGAGGGGCTATGTCTGGGTGTTTCCGTAGGGGCGACCTCGGTAGAGAGTCCGAACCAGATGCCCGCATTGCACATTCCCCCCGAGTATGAGGATTTGGCACTCGTGTTTAGCAAGACAAGAGCGGCTAGGTTGCCCCCTCATAGACAGGGGGATTGTGCGATAGACCTCCAGGCAGGAGCATAACGTCCCTTCTGAAGGGGGGTCCAGTGCGCTTGCGGTGGTCAGCTGAGGCGGACAGGACTTTTGGGAGACTGAAGGACCTGTTTACCTCGGCTCCAGTGCTGGCGCACCCGGATCCCACTTTACCATTCCAAGTGGAGGTGGACGCGTCTGAAGCCGGTATCGGGGCTGTTCTCTCACAACGGTCCGGCACTCCACCTAAACTCCGCCCCTGTGCTTTTTATTCGAAAAAGCTCAGTCCGGCGGAGCGTAATTATGACGTAGGGGACAGGGAGCTGTTAGCCGTGGTACAGGCCCTAAAGGTGTGGAGGCATTGGCTTGAGGGGGCTCAACACCCTTTCCTCATTCTGACTGACCACCGTAACCTGGAATACATTCGGGCAGCTAGGAGACTGAATCCTCGCCAGGCTCGGTGGACTATGTTTCTAGCCCGGTTCGTGTTTAAGATCACTTACATCCCTGGGTCCCAGAACGGGAAGGCAGATGCCCTGTCTCGGTGGTATGACACGGAGGAGAGGTGCGTGGAGCCCACTCCCATACTACCTAAGTCTTGTCTGGTTGCACCGGTGGTATGGGAGGTCGATGCGGAGATCGAGCGGGCATTACGCACCCGACCCTAGCCCTCCACAGTGTCCGGTGGGTCGGACGTACGTCCCGCTCGAGGTCCGGGATCGGCTTATTTATTGGGCTCACACGTCACCCTCCTCTGGGCATCCAGGTATTGGCCGGACGGTGCACTGTCTTAGTACTAAATACTGGTGGCCAACGTTAGCCAGGGATGTGAGGATTTATGTCTCCTCCTGCTCAGTGTGTGCCCAGTGTAAGGTGCCCAGACACTTGCCCAGGGGTAAGTTACAACCCCTGCCCGTTCCACAACGACCCTGGTCTCACCTCTCGGTGGATTTTGTTACCGACCTTCCCTCCTCACAGGGGAATACCACCATCCTGGTCGTTGTGGATCGGTTCTCGAAGGCCTGTCGTCTCCTTCCCATGCCGGGTCTTCCTACTGCCCTACAGACCGCTGAGGCTCTATTTACTCACGTCTTCCGGCATTACGGGGTACCCGAGGATATAGTGTCTGATCGAGGCCCCCAGTTTACCTCCAGAGTCTGGAGAGCGTTTATGGAACGGTTGGGGTTTCGGTGAGCCTTACCTCGGGTTACCACCCGGAGAGTAATGGGCAGGTCGAACGTGTCAACCAGGATGTGGGTAGGTTTCTGAGGTCATATTGCCAGGGCCGGCCGGAGGAGTGGGCGAGATATGTGCCCTGGGCCGAGATGGCACAGAACTCTCTCCGCCACTCCTCCACTAAACTAACCCCTTTCCAGTGTGTGTTAGGGTACCAGCCGGTTCTGGCACCTTGGCATGAGAGCCAGATCGAGGCCCCTGCGGTGGATGAGTGGGTGCGGCGCTCGGAGGAGACGTGGAACGCTGCACACGTCCATCTGCAGCGAGCCGTCCGTCGACAGAAGACGAGCGCCCGACCTCCACCGCAGTGGGGGGCCAGTGTACGCACCTGGAGATCGAGTCTGGCTCTCAACCAGAAATCTGCCCCTCCGCCTGCCCTGCCGGAAGCTGGGTCGGCGGTTTGTGGGGCCTTTTAAAGTCCTGAGGAGATTGAACGAGGTGTGTTACAGGTTACAACTGCCCATTGATTACAAGAATATTAACCCCTCGTTCCATGTGTCTCTCCTCAGGCCGGTGGTAGCTGGTCCACTCCAGGACTTTGAGATAGAAGAGACTCCTCCGCCCCCGTTGGACATCGAGGGGGCTCCGGCGTACACTGTTCGGGCCATCCTAGATTCGAGACGCCGGATGGGGGTCTCCAATATCTCGTGGAGTGGGAGGGGTACGGCCCGGAGGAGCGGTGCTGGGTGCCGAGGAGGGACATCCTAGACCCGTCTCTTCTGACCGAGTTCCATCGTGGTCATCCTACGCGCCCTGCTCCGCGTCCTCCTGGTCGTCCCCGAGGCCGGGGGCGGCGCACGGCTGGAGCCGCGCGTCAAGGGGGGGGTACTGTCACGGTTTCGGCCGAGGCGGCTCCTTCTCCTCGTTCGGGCAGGCTTCGGCGGTCGTCGTCTCCGGAGTACTAGCTGCCACCGTTCAATGTTTCATGTTTGATTGGTTTTGCCTGTTTGTCACACCTGTTCATTGTTAAGTGTTCATTAGGCACCCTATTTAGTTATCTTGTGTTTGGTCAGGTGTTGTGTGTAATTGTTCTATGTCACGTGTAGATGTTGGTCCGCTGTTCTATGCTCTCTGTATTTCGTTTTGTTTAAGAGAGTCCTGCACGTTGTGCGTATGTACTTTGGACTGTTCCAGTGTACGTTTGTTTCGCCTGTGGCCTGTTGCCGTGTTGGCTTGTACTGTCGGACTTCACTAAAAAACATTTGTTTTTTGAATCTCTGTGTCCTGCGTGTGATTCCACGTTCCCTCTACACTCAACCCTGACACTACTAGTCTAGAGTTGTACTACATTCTACTAGTCTAGAGTTGTACTACATTCTACTAGTCTAGAGTTGTACTACATTCTACTAGTCTAGAGTTGTACTACATTCTACTAGTCTAGAGTTGTACTACATTCTACTAGTCTAGAGTTGTACTACATTCTACTAGAGTCTAGAGTTGTACTACATTCTACTAGTCTAGAGTTGTACTACATTCTACTAGTCTAGAGTTGTACTACATTCTACTAGAGTCTAGAGTTGTACTACATTCTACTAGTCTAGAGTTGTACTACATTCTACTAGTCTAGAGTTGTACTACATTCTACTAGAGTCTAGAGTTGTACTACATTCTACTAGTCTAGAGTTGTACTACATTCTACTAGTCTAGAGTTGTACTACATTCTACTAGAGTCTAGAGTTGTACAACATTCTACTAGAGTCTAGAGTTGTACTACATTCTACTAGAGTCTAGAGTTGTACTACATTCTACTAGAGTCTAGAGTTGTACAACATTCTACTAGAGTCTAGAGTTGTACTACATTCTACTAGTCTCAAATCAAATCAAATCAAATCAAATTGTATTGGTCACATGCGCCGAATACAACAGGTGCAGACATTACAGTGAAATGCTTACTTACAGCCCTTAACCAACAGTGCATTTATTTTAAACAAAAAAAGTAAGAATAAAACAACAACAAAAAAAGTGTTGAGAAAAAAAGAGCAGAAGTAAAATAAAGTGACAGTAGGGAGGCTATATATACAGGGGGGTACCGTTGCAGAGTCAATGTGCGGGGGCACCGGCTAGTTGAGGTAGTTGAGGTAATATGTACATGTGGGTAGAGTTAAAGTGACTATGCATAAATACTTAACAGAGTAGCAGCAGCGTAAAAAGGATGGGGTGGGGGGCAGTGCAAATAGTCCGGGTAGCCATGATTAGCTGTTCAGGAGTCTTATGGCTTGGGGGTAGAAGCTGTTGAGAAGTCTTTTGGACCTAGACTTGGCACTCCGGTACCGCTTGCCGTGCGGTAGCAGAGAGAACAGTCTATGACTAGGGTGGCTGGAGTCTTTGACAATTTTGAGGGCCTTCCTCTGACACCGCCTGGTATAGAGGTCCTGGATGGCAGGAAGCTTTGCCCCAGTGATGTACTGGGCCGTACGCACTACCCTCTGTAGTGCCTTGCGGTCAGAGGCCAAGCAGTTGCCATACCAGGCGGTGATGCAACCAGTCAGGATGCTCTCGATGGTGCAGCTGTAGAATTTTTGAGGATCTGAGGACCCATGCTAAATCTTTTTAGTCTCCTGAGGGGAATAGGCTTTGTCGTGCCCTCTTCACGACTGTCTTGGTGTGTTTGGACCATGATAGTTCGTTGGTGATGTGGACACCAAGGAACTTGAAGCTCTCAACCTGTTCCACTACAGCCCGGTCGATGAGAATGGGGGCGTGCTCAGTCCTCTTTTTTTTTCCCTGTAGTCCAAAATCATCTCCTTTGTCTTGGTCACGTTGAGGGAGAGGTTGTTGTCCTGGCACCACACGGCCAGATCTCTGACCTCCTCCCTATAGGCTGTCTCATCGTTGTCGGTGATCAGGCCTACCACTGTTGTGTCGTCGGCAAACTTAATGATGGTGTTGGAGTCGTGCCTGGCCATGCAGTCATGGGTGAACAGAGAGTACAGGAGGGGACTGAGCACGCACCCCTGAGGGGCCCCCCATGTTGAGGATCAGTGTGGCAGATGTGTTGTTACCTACCCTTACCACCTGGGGGCGGCCCGTCAGGAAGTCCAGGATCCAGTTGCAGAGGGAGGTGTTTAGTCCCAGGATCCTTAGCTTAGTGATGAGCTTAGAGGGCACTATGGTGTTGAATGCTGAGCTGTAGTCAATGAATAGCATTCTCACGTAGGTGTTCCTCTTGTCCAGGTGGGAAAGGGCAGTGTGGAGTGCGATAGAGATTGCATCATCTGTGGATCTGTTGGGGCGGTATGCAAATTGGAGTGGGTCTAGGGTTTCTGGGATAATGCTGTTGATGTGAGCCATGACCAGTCTTTCAAAGCACTTCATGGCTACAGACGTCAGTGCTACGGGTCGGTAGTCATTTAGGCAGGTTATCTTAGAGTTCTTGGGCACGGGGACTATGGTGGTCTGCTTGAAACATGTTGGTATTACAGACTCAGTCAGGGACATGTTGAAAATGTCAGTGAAGACACTTGCCAGTTGGTCAGCACATGCTCGGAGTACACGTCCTGGTAATCCGTCTGGCCCTGCGGCCTTGTGAATGTTGACCTGCTTAAAAGTCTTACTCACATCGGCTACGGAGAGCGTGATCACATAGTCATCCGAACAGCTGGTGCTCTCATGCATGCTTCAGTGTTGCTTGCCTCGAAGCGAGCATAGAAGTGGTTTAGCTCGTCTGGTAGGCTTGTGTCACTGGGCAGCTTGCGGCTGTGCTTCCCTTTGTAGTCTGTAATAGTTTTCAAGCCCTGCCACATCCGACGAGCGTCAGAGCCAGTGTAGTATGATTCAATCTTAGACCTTTATTGACTCTTTGCCTGTTTGATGGTTCGTCGGAGGTCATAGCGGGATTTCTTATAAGCGTCCGGGTTAGAGTCCCGTTCCTTGAAAGCGGCAGCTCTACCCTTTAGCTCAGTGCGGATGTTTCCTGTAATCCATGGCTTCTGGTTGGGGTATGTACGTACGGTCACTGTGGGGACGACATCATCGATGCACTTATTGATGAAGCCAGTGACTGATGTGGTGTACTCCTCAATGCTGTCTGAAGAATCCCGGAACATGTTCCAGTCTGTGCTAGCAAAACAGTCCTGTAGCTTAGCATCTGCGTCATCTGACCACTTTTTTATTAACCGAATCACTGGTGCTTCCTGCTTCAGTTTTTGCTTATAAGCAGGAATCAGGAGGATAGAGTTATGGTCAGATTTGCCAAATGGAGGGCGAGGGAGAGCTTTGTATGCGTCTCTGTGTGTGGAGTAAAGGTGGTCTAGAGTTTTTTTCCCTCTGGTTGCACATTTAACATGCTGGTAGAAATTAGGTAGAACGGATTTAAGTTTCCCTGCATTAAAGTCCCCGGCCACTAGGAGCGCTGCATCTGGATGAGCGTTTTCCTGTTGATTAATGGCCTTGTACAACTCATTCAGTGCAATCTTAATGCCAGCATTGGTTTGTGGTGGTAAATAGACAGCTATGAAAAATATAGATGAAAACTCTCTTGGTAAATAGTGTGGTCTACAGCTTATCATAAGATACTCTACCTCAGGCGAGCAAAACCTCGAGACTTCCTTAGTATTTGATTTTGTGCACCAGCTGTTGTTTACAAATATACACAGACCGCCGCCCCTTGTCTTACCAGAGTCAGACGTTCTGTCCTGCCGATGTAGCGTATAGCCTGCTAGCTGAATGTTATCATTGTTGTCGTTCAGCCACGACTCCGTGAAACATAAGATATTACAGTTCTTAATGTCCCGTTGGTAGGATAACCGTAATCTTAAATCGTCCATTTTATTCTCAAAAGCTTGAATGTTGGCTAATAGGATTGATGGAAGAGGCAGTTTACTCGCTGCCGTCGGATCCTTACAAGGCACCCGGATCTGCGTCCCGCGATATCTCCGTCTCTTCCTCACGCGAATGACGGGGATCTGGGCCTTGTCGGGTGTCTGTATGATATCCTTCGCGGCCGCCTCGTTGAAGAAATAATCTTCGTCCAATGCGAGGTGAGTAATCGCTGTCCTGATATCCAGAAGCTCTTTTTGGTTATAAGAGACGATGGCAGAAACATTATGTACAAAATAAATTACAAATAACGCGGAAAAACACACATAATAGTACAATTGGTTAGAGGGCTGTAAAACGGCAGCCATCTTCTCCGGCGCTGTTCTGTACTAGTCTAGAGTTGTACTACATTCTACTAGAGTCTAGAGTTGTACTACATTCTACTAGAGTCTAGAGTTGTACTACATTCTACTAGAGTCTAGAGTTGTACTACATTCTACTAGAGTCTAGCGTTGTACTACATTCTACTAGAGTCTAGAGTTGTACTACATTCTACTAATAATAATAATATGCCATTTAGCAGACGCTTTTATCCAAAGCGACTTACAGTCATGCGTGCATACATTATTTTTTATTTTTTTTGTGTATGGGTGGTCCCGGGGTTCGAACCCACTACCTTGGCGTTACAAGCGACGTGCTCTACCAGCTGAGCTACAGAGGACCACAGAGTCTAGAGTTGTACTACATTCTACTAGAGTTGTACTACATTCTACTAGAGTCTAGAGTTGTACTACATTCTACTAGAGTCTAGAGTTGTACTACATTCTACTAGAGTCTAGAGTTGTACTACATTCTACTAGAGTCTAGAGTTGTACTACATTCTACTAGTCTAGAGTTGTACTACATTCTACTAGAGTCTAGAGTTGTACTACATTCTACTAGAGTCTAGAGTTGTACTACATTCTACTAGTCTAGAGTTGTACTACATTCTACTAGAGTCTAGAGTTGTACTACATTCTACTAGTCTAGAGTTGTACTACATTCTACTAGTCTAGAGTTGTACTACATTCTACTAGAGTCTAGAGTTGTACTACATTCTACTAGTCTAGAGTTGTACTACATTCTACTAGTCTAGAGTTGTACTACATTCTACTAGAGTCTAGAGTTGTACTACATTCTACTAGTCTAGAGTTGTACTACATTCTACTAGTCTAGAGTTGTACTACATTCTACTAGAGTCTAGAGTTGTACTACATTCTACTAGTCTAGAGTTGTACTACATTCTACTAGAGTCTAGAGTTGTACTACATTCTACTAGTCTAGAGTTGTACTACATTCTACTAGAGTCTAGAGTTGTACTACATTCTACTAGTCTAGAGTTGTACTACATTCTACTAGAGTCTAGAGTTGTACTACATTCTACTAGTCTAGAGTTGTACTACATTCTACTAGTCTAGAGTTGTACTACATTCTACTAGAGTCTAGAGTTGTACTACATTCTACTAGTCTAGAGTTGTACTACATTCTACTAGTCTAGAGTTGTACTACATTCTACTAGTCTAGAGTTGTACTACATTCTACTAGTCTAGAGTTGTACTACATTCTACTAGTCTAGAGTTGTACTACATTCTACTAGTCTAGAGTTGTACTACATTCTACTAGTCTAGAGTTGTACTACATTCTACTAGTCTAGAGTTGTACTACATTCTACTAGTCTAGAGTTGTACTACATTCTACTAGAGTCTAGAGTTGTACTACATTCTACTAGAGTCTAGAGTTGTACTACATTCTACTAGAGTTTCCACTTTGTTGTTCTGTATCCTGTCAGGGACTGCTTGCATCCCAAATGGAACCCTATTCCCTATATAGTGCACTACTTTTTACCAGAGCCCTATGGGAGAACAAATCCTACCAGGCTCTGGTCAAAAGTAGCACTCTACACAGTATAGAGATTAGGGAGCCATTTGTTGTGTTTTTGAAGCGTCTAAGTTGTTCATATGGTGCTCAGACCTCCTGGCTACCCTATGTGTCACAGCTGGTGACATGGGGCTGGCTCCGTCAGGGATGGGGCTGGCTCCGTCAGGGATGACATGGGGCTGGCTCCGTCAGGGATGGGGCTGGCTCCGTCAGGGATGGGGCTGGCTCCGTCAGGGATGGGGCTGGCTCCGTCAGGGATGGGGCTGGCTCCGTCAGGGATGGGGCTGGCTCCGTCAGGGATGACATGGGGCTGGCTCCGTCAGGGATGGGGCTGGCTCCGTCAGGGGATGGGGCTGGCTCCGTCAGGGGATGGGGCTGGCTCCGTCAGGGATGGGGCTGGCTCCGTCAGGGATGGGCCTGGCTCCGTCCAGGGATGACATGGGGCTGGCTCCGTCAGGGATGGGGCTGGCTCCGTCAGGGATGGGGCTGGCTCCGTCAGGGATGGGGCTGGCTCCGTCAGGGATGGGGCTGGCTCCGTCAGGGATGACATGGGGCTGGCTCCGTCAGGGATGGGGCTGGCTCCGTTAGGGATGGGGCTGGCTCCGTCAGGGATGACATGGGGCTGGCTCCGTCAGGGATGACATGGGGCTGGCTCCGTCAGGGATGACATGGGGCTGGCTCCGTCAGCGATGACATGGGGCTGGCTCCGTCAGGGATGACATGGGGCTGGCTCCGTCAGGGTTACAAAATTCACTTTGACATTTTGTGAATAATAATAATAATAATAATAATAATAATAATAATAATAATAATAACCAACATAAAATAAACAAGGAGGAAAGTTGGAGGTACAATTGTTTATTTTCTTTCTGAGAATGTGTTGCATCTTTCTTTCTTTAATAAGTAAATCAGTACCCAACATCCACATTCAGAACCATGTCTCCCCTCAGGAGACTGAATAGATTTGGCATGGGTCCTCAGATCCTAAAAAAGTTATACAGCTGCACCATCGAGAGCATCCTGACTGGTTGCATTACCGCCTGGTATGGCAACTGCTCGGCCTCCATCCGCAAGGCACTACAGAGGGTAATGCGTACGGCCCAGTACATCACTGGGGCCAAGCTTCCTGCCATCCAGGACCTCTATACCAGGCGGTGTCAGAGGAAGGTCCTCAAAATTGTCAAAGACTCCAGCCACCCTAGTCATAGACTGTTCTCTCTGCTACCGCACGGCAAGCGGTACCGGAGTGCCAAGTCTCAACAGCTTCTATCCCAAGCCATAAGACTCCTGAACAGCTAATCATGGCCCACCCCCTCTTTTACGCTGCTGCTACTCTGTTTACTATTTATGCATAGTCACTTTAACTCTACCCACATGTACATATGACCTCAACTACCTCAACTAGCCGGTGCCCCTGCACATTGACTCTGTACCGGTACCCACTGTATATAGCCTCTCTACTGTTATTTCACATTGACTCTGCACTGGTACCCCCCTGTATATAGCCTCCCTACTGTTATTTCACATTGACTCTGCACCGGTACCCCCCTGTATATAGCCTCCCTACTGTTATTTTATTTTACTTCTGCTCTTTTTTTCTCAACACTTTTTTGTTGTTTTATTTTACCTTTTTTATTAAAAAATAA
The DNA here is from genome assembly GCF_020615455.1 of Coregonus clupeaformis. NCBI lineage: Eukaryota > Metazoa > Chordata > Actinopteri > Salmoniformes > Salmonidae > Coregonus > Coregonus clupeaformis. The sequence goes on along the minus strand of NC_059214.1, from coordinate 41,863,480 downwards.
ATGCATTGTTGGGCAGTAAGTAAGCATTTCACTGTAATGTCTACACCTGTTGTATTCGGCCATTTTGATTTGATGTCGGTATGTATGAACCACTTTAAATCCACCCTTAATTTCTCTGTACTGAGATTTCATTTAAAATCCTGTTATAGTTTTAATAAGAGGCTGAGTGGTGTCCAGTCTAATAAAGTTTACAAAATGTATATTATGGCTCCTTAGTCCCTAATATTGAGCACTACTTTAGACCAGAGCCTTATGGAAGGGCCCACAGGGTTAGGGTCAAAGTAGTGCACTATATAGGGAATAGGGTGCCATTCTCTGGTCTAAAGTAGTGCACTATATAGGGAATAGGGTGCCATTCTCTGGTCTAAAGTAGTGCACTATATAGGGAATAGGGTGCCATTCTCTGGTCTAAAGTAGTGCACTATATAGGGAATAGGGTGCCATTCTCTGGTCTAAAGTAGTGCACTATATAGGGAATAGGGTGCTATTCTCTGGACTAAAGTAGTGCACTATATATGGAATAGGGTGCCATTCTCTGGTCTAAAGTAGTGCACTATATAGGGAATAGGGTGCCATTCTCTGGTCTAAAGTAGTGCACTATATAGGGAATAGGGTGCCATTCTCTGGTCTAATGTAGTGCACTATATAGGGAATAGGGTGCTATTTGGGACGCATCCATTGTGTCATTACTAGTCGGCTGGACCTGAAGAGGTTTTAGACTGAAATATTTTTTCTTGATTTAAAAAATAAATACAATAGAAATGCTGAAAAGGTTCAGTTAACAAGGCATTGATACAACGTGTTAAAAGCTTCAGTTAACAAGGCATTGATACAACGTGTTAAAAGCTTCAGTTAACAAGGCATTGATACAACGTGTTAAAAGCTTCAGTTAACAAGGCATTGATACAACGTGTTAAAAGCTTCAGTTAACAAGGCATTGATACAACGTGTTAAAAGCTTCAGTTAACAAGGCATTGATACAACGTGTTAAAAGGTTCAGTTAACAAGGCATTGATACAACGTGTTAAAAGGTTAGGGTTAGGGTTAGGGTTAGGGTCAGATTGGTCTGAGGTACTCTGGTGACTGAGGTAGATCAGGATAATGACATGATGTACTGGTCACATCCTCAACGTTTACATTCTCCTGCTTCAGATCTTCACCAACTATCACTGTCTGCGGTCCAATTGGCACCCAGTTCCTACAAGCCCTGATCAAAAGTAGTGCGCTATATAGTGAATATGTTGCCGTTATGTTCACATCACTGTTCAAACCATAATGTGATGTTGAACTGTTCCACATCATCACTGTTCAAACCATAATGTGATGTTGAACTGTTCCACATCATCACTGTTCAAACCATAATGTGATGTTTCAATTATTATTGATCTCATGTTTTTATTTAGATTGTATTGTGATTGTATTGTATTATAATTCATTGTCTTGTTTTCAAGAAAACCAAACACTTCCCTTCAAAGTAACATGGCCCCACTGAGGAGGAAAAAAAAGACTTGTTTCTTATTAATAGAAAACAAAATATAAATTCATAAATATTACTCTCTCTCTCTCTCTCTGTCTCTCTCTCTCTCTCTCTCTCTCTCTCTCTCTCTCTCTCTCTCTCTCTCTCTCTCTCTATCCATCTCTCTCTCTCTCTCTCTCTCTCTCTCTCTCTCTCTCTGTATCTCTCTCTCACTCTCTCTCTCTTTATATGTGTGTGTGTGTGTATATATTATTGATACGGTATCGGTCAAAAGTTTGGACACACCTCCTCATTCAAGGGTTTTTCTTTATTTTTTACTATTTTCTACATTGTAGAATAATAGTGAAGACATCAAAACTATGACATAACACATATGGAATCATGTAGTAACCAAAAAAGTGTTAAACAAAATATATTTTATATTTGAGATTCTTCAAATAGCCACCCTTTGCCTTGATGACAGCTTTGCACACTCTTGGAATTCTCTCAACCAGCTTCATGAGGTAGTCACCTGGAATGCATATCAATTAACAGGTGTGCCTTGTTAAAAGTTAATTTGTGGAATTTATTTCCATCTTAATGCGTTTGAGCCAATCAGTTGTGTTGTGACAAAGTGTGGGGGGGGGGTATACAGAAGATAGCCCTATTTGGTAAAAGTCCATATTATGACAAGAACAAGTTCATTAGAGTTACCAGCCTCAGAAATTGCAGCCCAGTTCAAGTAACAGACACATCTCAACATAAACTGTTCAGAGGGGACTGTGTGAATCAGGCCTTCATGGCCGAATTGCTGCAAAGAAACCACCACTAAAGGACACCCATAATAAGAAGAGACTTGCTTGGGCCAAGAAACAAGAGCAATGGACATTAGACCAGTGGAAATTTGTCCTTTGGTCTGGAGTCCAAATTTGAGATTTTTGGTTCCAGCCGGCGTGTATTTGTGAGATGCGGTGTGGGTGAACGGATGATCCCTGCATGTGTAGTTCTCACCGTAAAGCATGGAGGAGGAGGTGTTATGGTGTGGGGGTGCTTTGCTGGTGACACTGTCTGTGATTTATTTAGAATTCAAGGCACACTTAACCAGCATGGCTACCACAGCATTCTACAGCGATACGCCATCCCATCTGGTTTGGGCTTAATGGGACTATAATTTGTTTTTCAACAGGACAATGACCCAACACACCTCCAGGCTGTGTAAGGGCTATTTTACCAAGAAGGAGAGTGATGGAGTGCTGCATCAGATGACCTGGCCTCCACAATCCCCCGACCTCAACCCAGTTGAGATTATTTGGGATGAGTCGGACGGCAGAGTGAAGGAAAAGCAGCCAACAAGTGCTCAACATATGTGGGACCTCCTTCAAGACTGTTGGAAAAGCATTCCAGGTGAAGCTGGTTGAGAAAATGCCAAGAGTGTGCAAAACTGTCATCAAGGAAAAGGGTGGCTATTTGTAGAATCTCAAATATAAAATATATTTTGATTTGTTTAACACTTTTTAGGTTACTACATGATTGCATATGTGTTATTTCATAGTTTTGATGCCTTCACTATTATTCTACAATGTAAAAAATAGTAAATATAAAGAAACCCTTGAATGAGTAGGTGTGTCCAACCTTTTGACTTGTACTATACCTGTGTATGTATGTATGTATGTGTGTGTGTGTGTGTGTGTGTGTGTGTGTGTGTGTGTGTGTATACACACACACACACACACACATTGTATTCAGACCCCTTGACTTTTTCCACATTTTGTTACATTACAGCCTTATTCTAAAGTGGATTAAATGTTTTTCCCCTCATCAATCTACACACAATACCTCATAATGACAAAGCAAAAACAGGTTTTTAGATACTTTTGCAAATAAAATAAAAATCGGAAATATCACATTTACATAAGTATTCAGACCCTTTACTCAGTACTTTGTTGAAGCACATTTGGCAGCGATTACAGCCTCGAGTCTTCTTGGGTATGACGCTACAAGCTTGGCACACCTGTATTTGGGGAGTTTCTCCCATTCTTCTCTGCAGATCCTCTCAAGCTCTGTCAGGTTGGATGGGGAGCGTCGCTGCACAGCTATTTTCAGGTCTCTCCAGAGATGTTCGATCGGGTTCAAGCCCGGGCTCTGGCTGGGCCACTCAAGGACATTCAGAGACTTGTCCCGAAGCCTCTCCTGCGTTGTCTTGGCTGTGTGCTTAGGGTTGTTGTCCTGTTGGACGGTGAACCTTCGTCCCCAGTCTGAGGTCCTGAGCGCTCTGGAGCAGGTTTTCATCAAGGATCTCTCTGTACTTTGCTCCGTTCATCTTTCCCTCGATCCTGACTAGTCTCCCAGTCCCTGCCGCTGAAAGACATCCCCACAGCATGATGCTGCCACCACCTTGCTTCACCGTAGTGATGGTATTGGCCAGGTGATGAGTGGTGCCTGGTTTCCTCCAGATGTGACGCTTGGCATTCAGGCCAAAGAGTTCAATCTTGGTTTCATCAGACCAGAGAATCTTGTTTCACATTGTCTGAGAGTCCTTTAGGTGCCTTTTGGCAAACTCCAAGTGGGCTGTCATGTGTCTTTTACTGAGGAGTGGCTTCCGTCTGGCCACTCTAGCATAAAGGCCTGATTGGTGGAGTGCTGCAGAGATGGTTGTCCTTCTGGAAGGTTCTCCCATCTCCACAGAGGAACTCTGGAGCTCTGTCAGAGTGACCATCGGGTTCATGGTCACCTCCCTGACCAAGACCCTTCTCCCCAGATTGCTCAGTTTGGCCGGGTGGCCAGCTCTTGGAAGAGTCTTGGTGGTTCCAAACTTCTTCAATTTAAGAATGATGGAGGCCAGTGTGTTCTTGGGGACCCTCAATGCTGCAGAAATGTTTTGGTACCCTTCCCCAGATATGTGCCTCGACACAATCCTGTCTCAGAGCTCTACAGACAATTCCTTCGACCTCATGGCTTGGTTTTTGTTCTAACATGCACTGTCAACTGTGGGACCTTATATAGACAGGTGTGTGCCTTTCCAAATCATGTCCAATCAATTGAATTTACCACAGGTGGACTCCAATCAAGTTGTAGAAACATCTCAAGGATGATCAATGGAAACAGGATGCACCTTAGCTCAATTTCGAGTCTCATAGCAAAGCGTCTGAATACTTATGTAAATAAGGTATTTCTGGTTTTTATTTTAAATACATTTGCAAAAATGTTGAAAAGCCTGTTTTCACTTTGCCATTATGGGGTATTGTGCGTAGATTGATGAGGAAAACAATTTATGAGTAAGGTCACTAGCTTCCATGGTGTCTCCTTAATAAAGCACAAAGAGATATCAGACACCTGCATGTCCAGCTGGCTGTTGAAACAGAGTCAGATCAGACACCTGCATGTCCAGCTGGCTGTTGAAACAGAGTCAGATCAGACACCTGCATGTCCAGTTGGCTGTTGAAACTGTTGGTCAGATTGTTTAAAACAATACAAGATGAAAATCTAAAACGATATGGCGGTCCGTGCCATTCTGGCTAATGGACATGTAAGGGTTGATATTTCTATAAGGCTTTATATTTTACATTCACAGCTGGCACGCCATTTTAGAAAGCTCCCTGACTGACTGAGAGACAGGTGTAAAGCAAAATGCTCTGAGGCTCTGAAGGTGCTAAAGTTTACGCTTGGTGGTGCTTGGTGGAAGTGGCAGTTATTTCAATGTTGTTATTAAAAGGCTGCAAAAACTGCTTATTGAAAATAAAAACGTTATAATGTAAAAAACAAAACAAAGCCAGATGGTGGTAGGGATGTCCTTGTCCCCTGGCGGTAGGGATGTCCTTATCCCCTGGTGGTAGGGATGTCCTTATCCCCTGGTGGTGGTAGGGATGTCCTTATCCCCTGGTGGTGGTAGGGATGTCCTTGTCCCCTGGTGGTGGTAGGGATGTCCTTGTCCCCTGGTGGTAGGGATGTCCTTGTCCCCTGGTGGTGGTAGGGATGTCCTTGTCCCCTGGTGGTGGTAGGGATGTCCTTGTCCCCTGGTGGTAGGGATGTCCTTGTCCCCTGGTGGTGGTAGGGATGTCCTTATCCCCTGGTGGTAGGGATGTACTTGTCCCTGGTGGTAGGGATGTCCTTATCCCTGGTGGTAGGGATGTCCTTATCCCCTGGTGGTGGTAGGGATGTCCTTATCCCCTGGTGGTGGTAGGGATGTCCTTATCCCCTGGTGGTAGGGATGTCCTTATCCCCTGGTGGTAGGGATGTCCTTATCCCCTGGTGGTGGTAGGGATGTCCTTATCCCCTGGTGGTGGTAGGGATGTCCTTATCCCCTGGTGGTAGGGATGTCCTTGTCCCCTGGTGGTGGTAGGGATGTCCTTATCCCCTGGTGGTAGGGATGTCCTTGTCCCCTGGCGGTAGGGATGTCCTTATCCCCTGGTGGTAGGGATGTCCTTATCCCCTGGTGGTAGGGATGTCCTTGTCCCCTGGTGGTGGTAGGGATGTCCTTATCCCTGGTGGTAGGGATGTCCTTATCCCCTGGTGGTAGGGATGTCCTTATCCCCTGGTGGTAGGGATGTCCTTATCCCCTGGTGGTATGGATGTCCTTGTCCCCTGGTGGTGGTAGGGATGTCCTTATCCCCTGGTGGTAGGGATGTCCTTGTCCCCTGGTGGTAGGGATGTCCTTGTCCCCTGGTGGTGGTAGGGATGTCCTTATCCCCTGGTGGTAGGGATGTCCTTGTCCCCTGGTGGTGGTAGGGATGTCCTTATCCCATGGTGGTAGGGATGTCCTTGTCCCCTGGCGGTAGGGATGTCCTTATCCCCTGGTGGTAGGGATGTCCTTATCCCCTGGTGGTAGGGATGTCCTTATCCCCTGGTGGTAGGGATGTCCTTGTCCCCTGGCGGTAGGGATGTCCTTATCCCCTGGTGGTGGTAGGGATGTCCTTATCCCCTGGTGGTAGGGATGTCCTTGTCCCCTGGTGGTGGTAGGGATGTCCTTATCCCCTGGTGGTAGGGATGTCCTTGTCCCCTGGTGGTGGTAGGGATGTCCTTATCCCCTGGTGGTAGGGATGTCCTTATCCCCTGGTGGTAGGGATGTCCTTATCCCCTGGTGGTAGGGATGTCCTTATCCCCTGGTGGTAGGGATGTCCTTGTCCCCTGGCGGTAGGGATGTCCTTGTCCCCTGGTGGCGGTAGGGATGTCCTTGTCCCCTGGTGGCGGTAGGGATGTCCTTGTCCCCTGGTGGTAGGGATGTCCTTATCCCCTGGTGGTAGGGATGTCCTTGTCCCCTGGCGGTAGGGATGTCCTTATCCCCTGGCGGTATGGATGTCCTTATCCCCTGGCGGTAGGGATGTCCTTATCCCCTGGTGGTAGGGATGTCCTTGTCCCCTGGTGGTGGTAGGGATGTCCTTGTCCCCTGGCGGTAGGGATGTCCTTGTCCCCTGGTGGCGGTAGGGATGTCCTTGTCCCCTGGTGGTGGTAGGGATGTCCTTATCCCCTGGTGGCGGTAGGGATGTCCTTATCCCCTGGTGGTAGGGATGTCCTTGTCCCCTGGTGGTAGGGATGTCCTTATCCCCTGGTGGTAGGGATGTCCTTGTCCCCTGGTGGTAGGGATGTCCTTATCCCCTGGCGGTAGGGATGTCCTTATCCCCTGGCGGTAGGGATGTCCTTATCCCCTGGCGGTAGGGATGTCCTTATCCCCTGGTGGTAGGGATGTCCTTGTCCCCTGGTGGTGGTAGGGATGTCCTTGTCCCCTGGTGGTAGGGATGTCCTTGTCCCCTGGTGGCGGTAGGGATGTCCTTGTCCCCTGGTGGCGGTAGGGATGTCCTTGTCCCCTGGTGGTAGGGATGTCCTTGTCCCCTGGTGGTGGTAGGGATGTCCTTGTCCCCTGGCGGTAGGGATGTCCTTGTCCCCTGGTGGCGGTAGGGATGTCCTTGTCCCCTGGTGGTGGTAGGGATGTCCTTATCCCCTGGTGGCGGTAGGGATGTCCTTATCCCCTGGTGGTAGGGATGTCCTTGTCCCCTGGTGGTAGGGATGTCCTTGTCCCCTGGTGGTAGGGATGTCCTTATCCCCTGGCGGTAGGGATGTCCTTATCCCCTGGCGGTAGGGATGTCCTTATCCCCTGGTGGTAGGGATGTCCTTGTCCCCTGGTGGTGGTAGGGATGTCCTTGTCCCCTGGTGGTAGGGATGTCCTTGTCCCCTGGTGGCGGTAGGGATGTCCTTGTCCCCTGGTGGCGGTAGGGATGTCCTTGTCCCCTGGTGGTAGGGATGTCCTTGTCCCCTGGTGGTGGTAGGGATGTCCTTATCCCCTGGTGGTGGTAGGGATGTCCTTATCCCCTGGTGGTAGGGATGTCCTTATCCCCTGGTGGTAGGGATGTCCTTATCCCCTGGCGGTAGGGATGTCCTTATCCCCTGGCGGTAGGGATGTCCTTATCCCCTGGTGGTAGGGATGTCCTTGTCCCCTGGTGGTGGTAGGGATGTCCTTGTCCCCTGGTGGTAGGGATGTCCTTGTCCCCTGGTGGCGGTAGGGATGTCCTTGTCCCCTGGTGGCGGTAGGGATGTCCTTGTCCCCTGGTGGTAGGGATGTCCTTGTCCCCTGGTGGTGGTAGGGATGTCCTTATCCCCGGTGGTGGTAGGGATGTCCTTGTCCCCTGGTGGTGGTAGGGATGTCCTTGTCCCCTGGTGGTGGTAGGGATGTCCTTATCCCCTGGTGGTAGGGATGTCCTTGTCCCCTGGTGGTGGTAGGGATGTCCTTATCCCCTGGCGTTGGCACACAGTAACAAAGATTCAGAACAATTAATGAATCCACTACGTTTTCTTGTTTATTGGATTTTTTGTTGGATTTTTCTTTGACCTTAAAATGCAAACAACTAAAGGATCTGAGTCGAAGAGGCGTCACTACAGACTTTTCCCCTTTTTACTGAAAGCTCATTTCAATCCAGGAAACAACATCCAGTTCTGTTAGATACAAAACTACAACATGTACAGTCATTCCATCTGCTGTGTTAGCAGAATAACAGTCTGTATACCAATGTATGTACATAGGGCTCTGGTCAAAAGTAGTGCACTATGTAGGGAATATGGTGCCATTTGGAACGCAGCATGTGTTCTACTCCGTGTGTCTTAATACTGTTAATACTGCTAAGGATACTGACTCCTTTTATTAAGGTTAACCACAAGCTGCTGTGACAGAAAGAGTCCTCCTCCCTGAATCACACCATCATACTCATCTCAACTACAGAACTAGCTTCATAATGCCATCATGTCAGTCTTTTAGGCCTACTGTATGTTAGTTAGTGCAACTAAAGCCATAACGTTATTATGGAGGTCGTCAGAATAGTTCCTGTTTGTTGTAACTGATAAGACAACAGATTCTCTGTCTGCTTCCATCCTCCTTATTCTCATTCTGTTAGATATCTCCTCCCCCTCTCCTCTCTCCTCTCCCCCTCTCTCCTCTCTCCTCTCCCCCTCCTCTCCTCTCCCCCTCCCCTCTCCTCTCCTCTCCCCCTCCTCTCTCTCTCCTCTCTCTCTCCTCTCCCCCTACTCTCTCTCTCCTCTCTCTCTCCTCTCCCCCTCCTCTCTCCTCTCCTCTCTCTCTCCTCTCTCTCTCCTCTCCCTCTCCTCTCCCCCTCCTCTCTCTCTCCTCTCTCTCTCCTCTCTCTCTCCTCTCCCTCCGCTCTCCTCTCCTCTCTCTCTCTCTCTCTCTCTCTCCTCTCTCCTCTCCCCCTCCTCTCTCCTCTCCTCTCGCTCTCATCTCCTCTCTCTCTCTCTCTCTCCTCTCTCCTCTCCCTCTCCCTCTCTCTCTCCTCTCCCCTCCTCTCCTCTCCTCTCTCTCTCTCTCTCTTCTCCTCTCCCCTCCTCTCTCCTCTCCTCTCTCCCTCTCCCCCTCCTCTCCTCCTCTCTCTCTCCCCCCCCTCCTCTCCCCCTCCTCTCTCTCTCCTCTTTCTCTCCTCTCCCCCTCCGCTCTCCTTTCCTCTCTCTCCTCTCCTCTCCTCTCTCTCCTCTCTCCTCTCCTCTCCCTCTACTCTCTCCTCTCCCCCTCCTCTCTCCTCTCCCTCTACTCTCTCCTCTCCTCCTCCTCTCTCCTCTCCTCTCCCCCTCCTCTCTCTCTCCTCTCTCCTCTGCTCTCTCCTCTCCCTCTCCTCTCTCCTCTCCCCCTCCTCTCCTCTCTCTCTCCTCTCCCCCTACTCTCTCTTTCCTCTCTCTCTCCTCTCTCCTCTCCCCCTCCTCTCCCCCTCCTCTCTCTCTCCTCTCTCCTCTCCCTCTCCTCTCCCCCTCCGCTCTCCTCTCCTCTCTCTCTCCTCTCCTCTCCTCTCCCCTCTCCTCTCCCTCTACTCTCTCCTCTCTCCTCTCCTCTCTCCTCTCCCTCTACTCTCTCCTCTCCTCCTCCTCTCTCCTCTCCCCCTCCTCTCTCTCTCCTCTCTCCTCTCCCTCTCTCCTCTCCTCCTCCTCTCTCCTCTCCCCCCTCCTCTCTCCTCTCTCTCCTCTCTCTCTCCTCTCCCCTTCCCCTCTCTCCTCTCTCTCTCCTCTCTCCCCCCCTCTCCCTCTCCTCTCTCCCCCTCCTCTCTCCTCTCTCCTCTCCCTTCTCCTCTCTTTCATCTCCTCCTCCTCTCTCCTCTCTCCCCCTCCTCTCTCTTCTCCCCCTCCTCTCTCCTCTCTCTCCTCCCTCTCTCCTCTCCCTCTCCTCTCTCCCCCTCCTCTCTCCTCTCCCCCTCCCCTCTCTCCTCTCTCCTCTCCCCCTCCTCTCGCCTCTCCTCTCTCCTCTCCCCTCTCCCCTCTCTAGGCTGGCAGTGCACATAATGCCCCAAGCCTTTGGCTCTCATCAGTTTTCCCCCAATCAATTAAGTTATTTGGTTTTGTTCCCAATCTGCTGTTCTGCTTTGCTTTGTCCCATTGGCTGGTCTGGTCGTCCGTCCAGGTGGGAGGGCTACATTCATTAGCTGGTGCCCGCCGGAGGGAGGGAGGTTGGGAGGGAGGGAGCCGCCCCGCTCGACCTGCTGGTCACTTGGAATGGTGCATGCTGGGAGCTCCCTGCTGCTGGTGTTTCTGTTCCTGCTGTTTCACCTGCTGGATGATCTCACGGATCTTCCTCTGAGCAGACTGGAAGAAACAGATTTATCATTTGATAATGTCAAAGTGTGAGACTTGAATATTACACTGGTCCTGTGTGGCTCAGTTAGCAGAGCATGGCAGCCATAGGAAAATGTATGCACAGACTCCTGTAAGTCGCTTTGGAAAAAAGTGTCTGCTAAATGGCATATATTATTATATATTATATATGACTAGAGCAGATAATACATGATATCACATACCTGACTGGCGAAGAAATGCCCGCTAATCTTTACAAAGACCTCATCGTTCTCATCTGGCGTTTGGTCTCGTGGCACGATGACCTCCGCACTGGTCAGGTTCTGCAGTTCATTGACCTAGAGAGGACACAAAGGTCAAAGATCATGACCCCTGAGTGGAGAGACACTGACCGGTGCTGTGACTCCCAGGTGTTATTGTTATACTCACGGTCTTGCCCCCCTTTCCGATGACGCGTCCGGCTGCAGTCGAGGGAACTTTGATATGTGTCTCTAGCTTCACTTCCTCCTTCGCTGTGAAGAAGTTCTCCTCTTTCAGCTTCCCAAATATCCTGCCCTGGGCCTGAAGGACAGGAGAAGGCACTATGTATATGAAGTATGCTGAAGATGTTGACACTGTTCACATAGATCTGAGTTTACCTTAAACTGAGCCTCTGGAGGTCCGGTGATGATGACCATCCTCTCAGTGACGTCAGGGTTCTCTGCTGGGGCGATCTGGGGGACAGGGAGAGGAGAGAGGGGAGAGGGTCACCACCTCAATAATGCCTAGAGCCAGACCTGAGCCAAAGCTGTGGAGAGAACATGCCTTCCTCTTTAGGATGCCTGGTCTGTTATGGTTAGAGGGGATCTTTAGGATGCCTGGTCTGTTATGGTTAGAGGGGATCTTTAGGATGCCTGGTCTGTTATGGTTAGAGGGGATCTTTAGGATGCCTGGTCTGTTATGGTTAGAGGGGATCTTTAGGATGCCTGGTCTGTTATGGTTAGAGGGGATCTTTAGGATGCCTGGTCTGTTATGGTTAGAGGGGATCTTTAGGATGCTTGGTCTGTTATGGTTAAAATCAAATCAAATAAAATTTTATTGGTCACATGCGCCGAATACAACAGGTGCAGACATTACAGTGAAATGCTTACTTACAGCCCTTAACCAACAGTGCATTTATTTTTAACAAAAAAAAGTAAAAATAAAACAACAACAAAAAAAAAAGTAAAATAAAATAACAGCAGGGAGGCTATATACAGGGGGGTACCGTTGCAGAGTCAATGTGCGGGGGCACCGGCTAGTTGAGGTAGTTGAGGTAATATGTACATGTGGGTAGAGTTAAAGTGACTATGCATAAATAATTAACAGAGTAGCAGCAGCATAAAAAGGATGGGGTGGGGGGGCAGTGCAAATAGTCTGGGTAGCCATGATTAGCTGTTCAGGAGTCTTATGGCTTGGGGGTAGAAGCTGTTCAGAAGTCTTTTGGACCTAGACTTGGCACTCCGGTACCGCTTGCCGTGCGGTAGCAGAGAGAACAGTCTATGACTAGGGTGGCTGGAGTCTTTGACAATTTTGAGGGCCTTCCTCTGACACCGCCTGAGTATAGAGGTCCTGGATGGCAGGAAGCTTGGCCCCAGTGATGTACTGGGCCGTACGCACTACCCTCTGTAGTGCCTTGCGGTCGGAGGCCAAGCAGTTGCCATACCAGGCGGTGATGCAACCAGTCAGGATGCTCTCGATGGTGCAGCTGTAGAATTTTTTTGAGGATCTGAGGACCCATGCCAAATATTTTCAGTCTCCTGAGGGGGAATAGGCTTTGTCGTGCCCTCTTCACGACTGTCTTGGTGTGTTTGGACCATGATAGTTCGTTGGTGATGTGGACACCAAGGAACTTGAAGCTCTCAACCTGTTCCACTACAGCCCCGTCGATGAGAATGGGGGCGTGCTCAGTCCTCTTTTTTTTCCTGTAGTCCACAATCATCTCCTTTGTCTTGGTCACGTTGAGGGAGAGGTTGTTGTCCTGGCACCACACGGCCAGGTCTCTGACCTCCTCCCCTATAGGCTGTCTCATCGTTGTCGGTGATCAGGCCTACCACTGTTGTGTCGTCGGCAAACTTAATGATGGTGTTGGAGTCGTGCCTGGCCATGCAGTCATGGGTGAACAGAGAGTACAGGAGGGGATTGAGCACGCACCCCTGAGGGGCCCCCGTGTTGAGGATCAGTGTGGCAGATGTGTTGTTACCTACCCTTACCACTTGGGGGCGGCCCGTCAGGAAGTCCAGGATCCAGTTGCAGAGGGAGGTGTTTAGTCCCAGGATCCTTAGCTTAGTGATGAGCTTAGAGGGCACTATGGTGTTGAATGCTGAGCTGTAGTCAATGAATAGCATTCTCACGCAGGTGTTCCTCTTGTCCAGGTGGGAAAGGGCAGTGTGGAGTGCAATAGAGATTGCATCATCTGTGGATCTGTTGGGGCGGTATGCAAATTGGAGTGGGTCTAGGGTTTCTGGGATAATGCTGTTGATGTGAGCCATGACCAGCCTTTCAAAGCACTTCATGGCTACAGACGTCAGTGCTACGGGTCGGTAGTCATTTAGGCAGGTTATCTTAGAGTCCTTGGGCACGGGGACTATGGTGGTCTGCTTGAAACATGTTGGTATTACAGACTCAGTCAGGGACATGTTGAAAATGTCAGTGAAGACACATGCCAGTTGGTCAGCACATGCTCGGAGTACACGTCCTGGTAATCCGTCTGGTCCTGCGGCCTTGTGAATGTTGACCTGCTTAAAAGTCTTACTCACATCGGCTACGGAGAGCGTGATCACATAGTCATCCGGAACAGCTGGTGCTCTCATGCATGCTTCAGTGTTGCTTGCCTCGGCGAGCATAGAAGTGGTTTAGCTCGCCTGGTAGGCTTGTGTCACTGGGCAGCTTGCGGCTGTGCTTCCCTTTGTAGTCTGTAATAGTTTTCAAGCCCTGCCACATCCGACGAGCGTCAGAGCCAGTGTAGTACAATTCAATCTTAGTCCTGTATTGACTCTTTGCCTGTTTGATGGTTCGTCGGAGGTCATAGCGGGATTTCTTATAAGCGTCCGGGTTAGAGTCCCGTTCCTTGAAAGCGGCAGCTCTACCCTTTAGCTCAGTGCGGATGTTTCCTGTAATCCATGGCTTCTGGTTAGAGGGGATCTTCTGGTTAGTGGTCCTCTGTAGCTCAGCTGGTAGAGCACGGCACTTGTAACGCCAAGGTAGTGGGTTCGATCCCCGGGACCACCCATACACAAAAATGTATGCACGCATGACTGTAAGTCGCTTTGGATAAAAGCGTCTGCTAAATGGCTTATTTATTTTTATTTTATCTTTAGGATGCCTGGTCTGTTATGGTTAGAGGGGATCTTTAGGATGCATGGTCTGTTATGGTTAGAGGGGATCTTTAGGAAGCCTGGTCTGTTAGTCAGCTATCAACAGAGACAGTTTGTAGAGATATAGGAGTCTAACATCGTCAGCAGGAGTCCAGAAAGCCCCAGTGACTCAACCAGCCCTTACCACAGAACAGTGACTCAACCAGCCCTGACCACAGAACAGTGACTTAACCAGCCCTGACCACAGAACAGTGACTCAACCAGCCCTGACCACAGAACAGTGACTCAACCAGCCCTGACCACAGAACAGTGACTCAACCAGCCCTGACCACAGAACAGTGACTCAACCAGCCCTGACCACAGAACAGTGGCTCAACCAGCCCTGACCACAGAACAGTGACTCAACCAGCCCTGACCACAGAACAGTGACTCAACCAGCCCTGACCACAGAACAGTGACTCAACCAGCCCTGACCACAGAACAGTGACTCAACCAGCCCTGACCACAGAACAGTGACTCAACCAGCCCTGACCACAGAACAGTGACGTTCAAGAGTTGGATGATCCTGAGATGCTTTCAAGGCACTTTGCTTTCCTTAGGTGCAGTAAGTATATATTTTTTGTAACCACATTTTCTAATGTAAATAGTTTATGATTTGCTTTTCTTAAAGGAATAAGAAGTACTGTACAGCCTGGTGTTGTTGGAAAAGGAGAGGTCCTCCTACCTTGATGGAGGCCCCAGCGAAGCGTGCTAGCTGTTTGATGTGCTGCCCCTTCTTCCCGATCAGGGCCCCTACAGCCTGGGGGGGGATTAACAGATACACCACTTCCTGGTCTGGAGGCTGCTGCTGAGAGAGACAACACACAGAAGGGCTCTGGTCTGGAGGCTGCTGCTGAGAGAGACAACACACAGAAGGGCTCTGGTCTGGAGGCTGCTGCTGAGAGAGACAACACACAGAAGGGCTCTGGTCTGGAGGCTGCTGCTGAGAGAGACAACACAGAAGGGCTCTGGTCTGGAGGCTGCTGCTGAGAGAGACAACACACAGAATGGCTCTGGTCTGGAGGCTGCTGCTGAGAGAGACAACACACAGAAGGGCTCTGGTCTGGAGGCTGCTGTGAGAGAGACAACACACAGAAGTCTCTGGTCTGGAGGCTGCTGCTGAGAGAGACAACACACAGAAGGGCTCTGGTCTGGAGGCTGCTGCTGAGAGAGACAACACACAGAAATGCTCTGGTCTGGAGGCTGCTGCTGAGAGAGACAACACACAGAAGGGCTCTGGTCTGGAGGCTGCTGCTGAGAGAGACAACACACAGAAGGGCTCTGGTCTGGAGGCTGCTGCTGAGAGAGACAACACACAGAAGGGCTCTGGTCTGGAGGCTGCTGCTGAGAGAGACAACACACAGAAGGGCTCTGGTCTGGAGGCTGCTGCTGAGAGAGACAACACACAGAAGGGCTCTGGTCTGGAGGCTGCTGCTGAGAGAGACAACACACAGAAGGTCTCTCTCTCATTTTGACATTAAAAGTTCACCTCAGCTCAGCTCTTGCTTCTATAATTATCCAAAATTAAAACCAAGGTAAACTGAAATTTATAAAAAAAAGTATATATATATATATATACTGAAACTATTATATTTCACTGCAAACTAACAACAACAAAAAACATTAATTATGTTTAGTTTAGTTTTTTTCTTCTAAACTTTGGGCAAAAATCTAAATGGGGTTTAAGCTTTTTTTCCTAATGGGGTTTTCAAATGTCAAGTTTCAATGTCACAAGTACAGGTACAGGGACAGGGACAGGGACAGGGACAGGGCGGAGTACAGGGACAGGGACAGGGTCAGGGACAGGGACAGGGACAGGGACAGGGACAGGGACAGGGACAGGTACAGGGACAGGGACAGGGACAGGGACAGGGACAGGGACAGAGGCAGGGACAGGTACAGGGACAGGGACAGGGACAGGGACAGGGACAGGGACAGGGACAGGGACAGGGACAGGGACAGAGGCAGGGACAGGTACAGGGACAGGGACAGGTACAGGGACAGGGACAGGGACAGGGACAGGGACAGGGACAGAGGCAGGGACAGGGACAGAGAGAGCGACAGACAGGGACAGAGAGAGAGACAGAGAGACAGGGACAGGGACAGGGACAGAGGCAGGGACAGGTACAGGGACAGGGACAGGGACAGGGACAGAGACAGAGACAGGGACAGGGACAGGGACAGGGACAGGGACAGGGACAGGGGCAGGGACAGGGACAGAGGCAGGGACAGGTACAGGGACAGGGACAGGTACAGGGACAGGGTTAGGGACAAGCCTTTCTAGCGAACTTAAAACCCAACAATGCAATAATCAATGACAATGAAATACTACTAGAAAAAAACACACAAGAAATAAGAAGAAATATGAAGAACACAATAAGTAAATAATCAGCTATATACAGGGTCAGTCCCAGGGTCAGTAGCTATATACAGGGTCAGTTCCAGGGTCAGTAGCTATATACAGGGTCAGTTCCAGGGTCAGTAGCTATATACAGGGTCAGTTCCAGGGTCAGTAGCTATATACAGGGTCAGTTCCAGGGTCAGTAGTTATATACAGGGACAGTTCCAGGGTCAGTAGCTATATACAGGGTCAGTTCCAGGGTCAGTAGCTATATACAGGGTCAGTAGCTATATGCAGGGTCAGTTCCAGGGTCAGTAGCTATATACAGGGTGAGTAGCTATATACAGGGTCAGTTCCAGGGTCAGTAGCTATATACAGGGTCAGTTCCAGGGTCAGTAGCTATATACAGGGTCAGTTCCAGGGTCAGTAGCTATATACAGGGTCAGTTCCAGGGTCAGTAGCTATATACAGGGTCAGTTCCAGGGTCAGTAGCTATATACAGGGACAGTTCCAGGGTCAGTAGCTATATACAGGGTCAGTAGCTATATACAGGGACAGTTCCAGGGTCAGTAGCTATATACAGGGACAGTAGCTATATACAGGGACAGTTCCAGGGTCAGTAGCTATATACAGGGACAGTTCCAGGGTCAGTAGCTATATACAGGGACAGTTCCAGGGTCAGTAGCTATATACAGGGACAGTTCCAGGGTCAGTAGCTATATACAGGGACAGTTCCAGGGTCAGTAGCTATATACAGGGACAGTTCCAGGGTCAGTAGCTATATACAGGGTCAGTTCCAGGGTCAGTAGCTATATACAGGGTCAGTTCCAGGGTCAGTAGCTATATACAGGGTCAGTTCCAGGGTCAGTAGCTATATACAGGGACAGTTCCAGGGTCAGTAGCTATATACAGGGTCAGTAGCTATATACAGGGACAGTTCCAGGGTCAGTAGCTATATACAGGGACAGTAGCTATATACAGGGACAGTTCCAGGGTCAGTAGCTATATACAGGGACAGTAGCTATATACAGGGTCAGTTCCAGGGTCAGTAGCTATATACAGGGACAGTTCCAGGGTCAGTAGCTATATACAGGGACAGTTCCAGGGTCAGTAGCTATATACAGGGACAGTTCCAGGGTCAGTAGCTATATACAGGGACAGTAGCTATATACAGGGACAGTTCCAGGGTCAGTAGCTATATACAGGGACAGTAGCTATATACAGGGTCAGTTCCAGGGTCAGTAGCTATATACAGGGACAGTTCCAGGGTCAGTAGCTATATACAGGGACAGTTCCAGGGTCAGTGTAGTTCTACGTATAAGGGGACAGTTCCAGGGTCAGTAGCTATATACAGGGACAGTTCCAGGGTCAGTAGCTATATACAGGGTCAGTTCCAGGGTCAGTAGCTATATACAGGGTCAGTTCCAGGGTCAGTAGCTATATACAGGGACAGTTTCAGGGTCAGTAGCTATATACAGGGTCAGTTCCAGGGTCAGTAGCTATATACAGGGACAGTTCCCGGGTCAGTAGCTATATACAGGGTGAGTAGCTATCCCCAGGGTCAGTCAGCTACATACAGGGTCAGTAGCTATATACAGGGTCAGTTCCAGGGTCAGTAGCTATATACAGGGTCAGTTCACAGGGTCAGTAGCTATATACAGGGTCAGTTCCAGGGTCAGTAGCTATATACAGGGTCAGTTCCAGGGTCAGTAGCTATATACAGTTCCAGGGTCAGTAGCTATATACAGGGTCAGTAGTTATATCCCTGTCCCCTTACCCCTATACATATCTACCTCCATCACTTCAGTATCCCTGTCCCCTTACCCCTATACATATCTACCTCCATCACTCCAGTATCCCTGTCCCCTTACCCCTATACATATCTACCTCCATCACTCCAGTATCCCTGTCCCCTTACCCCTATACATATCTACCTCCATCACTCCAGTATCCCTGTCCCCTTACCCCTATACATATCTACCTCCATCACTCCAGTATCCCTGTCCCCTTACCCCTATACATATCTACCTCCATCACTCCGGATATAAGATAAACAGAGTAGCAGCAGCTTGTATGTGAGTGGGTGTGTAGAGTCAGTATAAATATATGTGCATATTATATGTGAGTGATCAGATGATGGAGTGTGTGTGAGTGTGTGTGTTGGAGTGACAGTGTGTGTGAGTGATCAGATGATGGAGTGAGTGTGAGTGTGTGTGTTGGAGTGACAGTGTGTGTGAGTGATCAGATGATGGAGTGAGTGTGTATAAAGATACATGGTGAACTCAGATAGTCTGTGTAGCTATTCTGTCAGCTATTTATCAGTCTTATTGCTTGGGGGTAGAAGCTGTTCAAGAACCTGTTGGTGCCAGACTTGCCATGCGGAAGCAGAGAGAATAGTCTATGGTGTGGGTGGTTGGAGTCTTTAACGATTTTCTAGGCCTTCCTTCCACACCGCCTGATATAAATGTCCTGGATGGCAGGGAGCTCTGGTATAGAGGTGGAATCCAATTCACCAGGAATCCAGCAAGCATCTCGACCACAGTGCTTCAGAAATATAGCTTCCTCGCGTCGAAGATTGTGTCTGAGGTCACTGTCCAGCCGGAAGGTCAACCTGGCAGGGCCTTAAGTGCCCCATGTAAGCTGCGGAAATACCTGAAGGCAGGTAAGGGTTTACAGAGTCACCTCTCCAGTTCTGACAGGATGGCTGTTTACCCAAAGCTGTGTCCTGTGGCACTGGATCTGGTGTCTGCCCTTGCATCCCGTTCGTGGAGAGAATATTCTCTGTCTTTGGACAACTCATCAGGCTTGAGAAACCAAATGACCACCTCTCTGGAACCCAGTCTTCTTGAAGATAAACCCAAACATCTTGATTGGTTGAACAGAAACACATACACACACACACACACAAGCTGGCTGGCTGGCTGGCTGGCTGGCTGGCTGGCTGGCTGTGAACTGAGATTTTGAAGAAGAGTTGTATTGCAGCTGTTTTTATTAACCCTCAGTGATACATGTTTAATATTACTTAAACATACACTACATGACCAAAAGTCTGTGGACACCTGCTCGTCAAACATCTCATTCCAAAATCGTGGGCATTAATATGGAGTTGATCCCCCCTTTGCTGCTATAACAGCCTCCACTCTTCTGGGAAGAGCATTAGTGAGGTCGGGCACTGATGTTGGGCGATTAGGCCTGGCTCGCAGTCGGCGTTCCAATTCATCCCAAAGGTGTTCGATGAGGTTGAGGTCAGGGCTCTGTGCAGGCCAGTCAAGTTCTTCCACACTGATCTCCACAAACCATTTCTGTATGGACCTCGCTTTGTGCACGGGGGCATTGTCATGCTGAAACAGGAAAGGTCCTTCCCCAAACTGTTGCCACAAAGTTGGAAGCGCAGAATCATCTAGAATGTCATTGTATGCTGTAGCGTTAAGATTTCCCTTCACTGGAACTAAGGGGCCTAGACCGAACCATGAAAAACAGCCCCAGACCATTATTTCTCCTTCACCAAACTTTACAGTTGGCACTATGCACTGGGGCAGGTAGCGTTCTCCTAGCATCCGCCAAAACCAGATTTGTCCATTGGACTGCCAGATGGTGACGCGTTATTCATCACTCCAGAGAACGTGTTTCCACTGCTCCAGAGTCCAATGGCGGCGAGCTTTACACCACTCCAGCCGACGCTTGGCATTGCGCATGGTGATTTTAGGCTTGTGTGCGGCTGCTCGGTCATGGAAACCCATTTCATAAAGCTCCCGACAAACAGTTATTGTGCTGACGTTGCTTCCAGAGGCAGTTTGGAACTCGGTAGTGAGTGTTGCAACCGAGGACAGACGATTTTTACGCGCTACGCACTTCAGCACTCTGCGATTCCGTTCAGTGAGCTTGTGTGGCCTACCACTTCACGGCTGAGCCGGTGTTGCTCCTAGACATTTCCACCTTACAATAACAGCACTTACAGTTGACCGGGGCAGCTCTAGCATGCAAGACATTTGACGAACTGACTTGTTGGAAAGGTGGCATCCTATGACGGTGCCACGTTGAAAGTCACTGAGCTCTTCAGTAAGGCCATTCTATTGCCAGTGTTTGTCTATGGAGATTGCATGGATGTGTGCTTGATTTGATACACCTGTCAGCAACGGGTGTGGCTGAAATAGCCAAATCCACTAATTTGAAGGGGTGTCTACATAAGGTAAAGGTACTTGATTCTTCTTACATCTACTACTAAAGTTAAAAAAGCATTGGATTGGTGTAAACATGAGCAAGGGAGTTTCCTTCCACCATATTTCTTGCACCAGTCTAGGTGCTTATCCTTTAAATCCAAGTCACATTAGGATTGATTTATAATTTAAACCCAAGAAAACCTATGTCCTGGCCTTGGAGTTGTACGGAGTCCTCTAGTGGTCAGAAGCCTGTGTTAGCGTGTGTTAGCGTGTGTTAGCGTGTGTTAGCGTGTGTTAGCGTGTGTTAGCCTGTGTTAGCGTGTGTTAGCGTGTGTTAGCCTGTGTTAGCATGGGCAGCACCATTGAATACTTTAGCCATTTTGATTTAGTCAACTGGGCAGGACTTCCAACTTCATTGGCTGGTCCCTCATTCCCTTCGTGAAGAATAAAATGTACTATTTCAAGATGGCGTTTTTCCCTCTCACAGACACCATCATGACACAGATACAAAGATGTCTACCCAGTGGCAGGAAGTGACATCCCCAAAAAACTAACTATAGGTCTACAACACATAGAGTAAACGGCTCCTAGCCTCCCATAGGCTACTTACTAAAACGAATAAAACCTAAATAGAAATGTTTTTAATCAAACTGAAACTTAATAAAAACTACCTGAAACTGAACTGAATTTAAAATAAAAATCTAAAAACTAATATAAATAAAACCGAATATTAAATCATAAAATCAATAATAAACTTGATTAAAACAATGGCTTATTGCATGTCACCGTTCAGAAATAAAATGAGGACCTAAAATGTGTGTTAAATGTGTGTTAAATGTGTGTTAAATGTGTGTAAAATAGGACATACTGAGTGCTGGCGCTGTATGGTCCCGGCTGGTGGAACCCCATATAAACCACCAAGATGTGAAGAGGGACTCTGTGTGGACAAACAGACGGGTTAGATGGGCTGTTCAGAAGACACACATCTCTTCACAACTCCTCTGGGGTGTGGTAGTGTACTCACTATGAAGGGGCTGTAGTGTGGTAGTGTGGTAGTGTACTCACTATGAAGGGGCTGTAGTGTGGTAGTGTACTCACTATGAAGGGGCTGTAGTGTGGTAGTGTACTCACTATGAAGGGGCTGTAGTGTGGTAGTGTACTCACTATGAAGGGGCTGTAGTGTGGTAGTGTACTCACTATGAAGGGGCTGTAGTGTGGTAGTGTACTCACTATGAAGGGGCTGTAGTGTGGTAGTGTACTCACTATGAAGGGGCTGTAGTGTGGTAGTGTACTCACTATGAAGGGGCTGTAGTGTGGTAGTGTACTCACTATGAAGGGGCTGTAGTGTGGTAGTGTACTCACTATGAAGGGGCTGTAGTGTGGTAGTGTACTCACTATGAAGGGGCTGTAGTGTGGTAGTGTGGTAGTGTACTCACTATGAAGGGGCTGTAGTGTGGTAGTGTACTCACTATGAAGGGCATGTAGTGTGTAGTGTGGTAGTGTACTCACTATGAAGGGGCTGTAGTGTGGTAGTGTACTCACTATGAAGGGGCTGTAGTGTGGTAGTGTACTCACTATGAAGGGGCTGTAGTGTGGTAGTGTACTCACTATGAAGGGGCTGTAGTGTGGTAGTGTACTCACTATGAAGGGGCTGTAGTGTGGTAGTGTACTCACTATGAAGGGGCTGTAGTGTGGTAGTGTACTCACTATGAAGGGGCTGTAGTGTGGTAGTGTACTCACTATGAAGGGGCTGTAGTGTGGTAGTGTACTCACTAGGAAGGGCCTGTAGTGTGTAGTGTGGTAGTGTACTCACTATGAAGGGGCTGTAGTGTGGTAGTGTACTCACTATGAAGGGGCTGTAGTGTGGTAGTGTACTCACTATGAAGGGGCTGTAGTGTGGTAGTGTACTCACTATGAAGGGGCTGTAGTGTGGTAGTGTACTCACTATGAAGGGGCTGTAGTGTGGTAGTGTACTCACTATGAAGGGGCTGTAGTGTGTAGTGTGGTAGTGTACTCACTATGAAGGGGCTGTAGTGTGGTAGTGTACTCACTATGAAGGGCATGTAGTGTGTAGTGTGGTAGTGTACTCACTATTGTGACGTCACGAGAGGCTACACAGCTTTCAGCGGGATTGCTCAAGTAGTGCAAGGAGACAAGGTTCAAACAAAACAAGGATTTTATTATAGGTCTTGGGAAATTAACGAAAATATAACAAAATTCTGTTCTCTTGTGGCTCTTTAAGGGTTAACAGTTCAGGGATGTCTCTTCCACATCCAAAATCATAATTCTCACTCGCTCAGATAACTTTTCCCCAGCCTTACTGTAGTCCACGTTGCAGCTAGTGGCCAACCCAGCAAAAAGTCCTTCCAAATGTCTCTCACGTATTTCCACAGGTGCATATATCCAAAGGTGAGTATTTCCCAAAGGTAAGTCTCTCCAAATCCTTATATTCCTCATGGAAGTGGACGTGCAGCACTCTTGTCCTCCAGAGAGCCCAGGTTGGAGACTGTGTCTCTTCACCCCCCACACACTCCCTCAGTGTGTCTCTTCCCTTCCCAAACCTTCAGCTCATCAGCTCCTCATTTGTTTCAGCTGCGTGGGAAGATTGGCCATAGAGGGGTGGAGTTCCCGACCATACCAGCAGATGGAGCCATAGCTGTCTGGGTTTGCAGCCACCTCAGGGGGATGTAACGTCCCTCCAGGACACAGCCTCTCGTGACATCACACATCCCCTCCTCGGGACCGACGTCCTCGTCGGGTAAAGGCAGCGAAGAAGGCATCACGCCGGGAGAGGGCGTCCGCATTGCCGTGGTGCTTGCCAGACGGCTCTCTCTTCAACTCCTCCAACTCTAGGACCAGGGACTCAGCCTCCTGTTGTCTCTCCTGAGTTTCTTACTGAACGCATCAGCCTTGGTTTTAGCAGAGTTTAGCTTCTGTTGAGCAGCTTTCAGTTCCTTCTCTCTCTCTGCCTCCGCATTCTTCATCTTGTTCTCCAACACCTTGTACTTCTCCTCTGCCTTCTTCTGGACCTCCCTTACTACTGCGCAGGGTCTCCTCACACTCCTCGATGGTCCTGCGCAGCCTCTCCAGCTCCTCCTGTTGCTTAGGGAAGGAGCTCTGTTGGAGTTTAGCCTGGAGGATATCTAACTCTTCTGTCTTCATGTCTAACTGTTGCTTTAACAAACGATGCCTCTCAGCGGTCCCCTTCAGACCAGAGCAGTTCTTTGTCCAGATTCTGTAGCTCCGTCTCTGTGTCGGTCTGGGCACCTGCCATCCCTATCAGAGCCCGGGCGGGAGTGAGTAACTCGGAGGATTGCACCGGAGCCTTCCCAGGATGAGTCTTGCCTCTCCGTTTCCGAGGTACTCGGGTTATCCTCTCCTGAGACTCTCTCCAGAGTGGGTAAAAGGCTGGGCAGTCTCGTCCTCAATTAGGACAGGGACGGGAGGGAATCAACCACCCCCGCCGTCGTGTGTATGGTTCCCCGTGTGCTGGTCATTGTAAGTTCAGTAATGGGGTATTCTCTGGTGTCCCCATGGACACAGGAAACTGGGAGGACTTTCCCGGGGGTCAGACACGTTGGGCCCACCAAATCCTTACGCACCAGGGTGGCCCGGCTACCAGAATCCAGTAAGGCCTCCACATCATGGTGATTCACAGTTACCGGGCAGGTGGGGTCGATCTGGGCCGCCATCTACGACTCCCAAGAGCGAGGCAAAACGGTGTGTGGGTGCTGAGCTGGAGGACTCGCAGTGGGCATAGGTTCATCGGCTGGTTTCCCACACTGCCAGGAGATATGTCCCATCTCCCCCACACCGGTAACACTGTCGAGTTCCCCCCTCCTGGTGTACTCTTCTTGGACCCGCCTGGTTTCTGGCTCCCCCTGGAGCCGGGATAAGTCCTGACGTGGCTGGGTTCGAGACCTTGGGGTCCTTTGGACGGGTTCTTCCCATTTGTGGTGGGGCCGCCCTCCTGGGGTCTTTTTCGGGAAGCATTCAGCATCTCCGCTGTGGCCTGGTACTTTTCCACAGCTTCCACGGTCAGATCAGCCGTGGTCAAGGCCTGTTGACTGATGAACCGTTTTGCCTCGTAAGGCAGGCGCGTAGGTAACGATCCACCACAACGGCCTCCACCACCGCCCGCTGCTGTATTCCTCTGCGGATCCAGCCATTTCCGCGATTCGGACAAGTTCATGCATCTGCGCCCGAGGAGGTTGGTCTGGTTGGAAGGTCCAGCTGTGAAAGCGCTGGGCCATACCAAACTTTGTGAGTCCATATCTGCTGAGGATCTCAGACTTCAGGGCATCATAGTCAGTAACCTGGTCAGGGCCCAGGTCCCGGACAGCATTCAGCGATTCCCGGTTAGAAAGGGGGCTAACAGACCAACCCACTGTTGCTTGGGCCAGAGCTTCCCTAGTGGCCGTGGCCTCAAATGCATGCAGGTATGCCTCAATGTCATCGGTAGCTCCCATCTTAGATATAAAGTCACTTGCCTTTATTGGGCGGGTATTTTGGACCACCCTCTGTCTCTGCAACTGCAATTCCTCTGCCTTCAGAAGGTTGGCTTTCTTTTGCTCCTCCAAGAGAGCCACGTTTGCTTGCATCTGGGCTTGCTGGCCAGCAACAAGGGCTTTCAATATGTCCTCCATTTCAGTCGGCGGGGAGCCTACGGCCAACTTGGAAAACTGGGTGATCAAACCTTCGGTATCCTCCTCTGACATGCACTATTAACGCTTGAGCGTGCCCGCATTCTCCACCATCTGTGACGTCACGAGAGGCTACACAGCTTTCAGCGGGATTGCTCAAGTAGTGCAAGGAGACAAGGTTCAAACAAAACAAGGATTTTATTATAGGTCTTGGGAAATTAACGAAAATATAACAAAATTCTGTTCTCTTGTGGCTCTTTAAGGGTTAACAGTTCAGGGATGTCTCTTCCACATCCAAAATCATAATTCTCACTCGCTCAGATAACTTTTCCCCAGCCTTACTGTAGTCCACGTTGCAGCTAGTGGCCAACCCAGCAAAAAGTCCTTCCAAATGTCTCTCACGTATTTCCACAGGTGCATATATCCAAAGGTGAGTATTTCCCAAAGGTAAGTCTCTCCAAATCCTTATATTCCTCATGGAAGTGGACGTGCAGCACTCTTGTCCTCCAGAGAGCCCAGGTTGGAGACTGTGTCTCTTCACCCCCACACACACTCCCTCAGTGTGTCTCTTCCCTTCCCAAACCTTCAGCTCATCAGCTCCTCATTTGTTTCAGCTGCGTGGGAAGATTGGCCATAGAGGGGTGGAGTTCCCGACCATACCAGCAGATGGAGCCATAGCTGTCTGGGTTTGCAGCCACCTCAGGGGGATGTAACGTCCCTCCAGGACACAGCCTCTCGTGACATCACACTATGAAGGGGCTGTAGTGTGGTAGTGTACTCACTATGAAGGGGCTGTAGTGTGGTAGTGTACTCACTATGAAGGGGCTGTAGTGTGGTAGTGTACTCACTATGAAGGGGCTGTAGTGTGGTAGTGTACTCACTATGAAGGGGCTGTAGTGTGGTAGTGTACTCACTATGAAGGGGCTGTAGTGTGGTAGTGTACTCACTATGAAGGGGCTGTAGTGTGGTAGCAAATGTACTCACTATGAAGGGGCTGTAGTGTGGTAGTGTACTCACTATGAAGGGGCTGTAGTGTGGTAGTGTACTCACTAGGAAGGGCCTGTAGTGTGTAGTGTGGTAGTGTACTCACTATGAAGGGGCTGTAGTGTGGTAGTGTACTCACTATGAAGGGGCTGTAGTGTGGTAGTGTACTCACTATGAAGGGGCTGTAGTGTGGTAGTGTACTCACTATGAAGGGGCTGTAGTGTGGTAGTGTACTCACTATGAAGGGGCTGTAGTGTGGTAGTGTACTCACTATGAAGGGGCTGTAGTGTGGTAGTGTACTCACTATGAAGGGGCTGTAGTGTGGTAGTGTACTCACTAGGAAGGGGCCAGTGTAGTGTGGTAGTGTACTCACTATGAAGGGGCTGTAGTGTGGTAGTGTACTCACTATGAAGGGGCTGTAGTGTGGTAGTGTACTCACTATGAAGGGGCTGTAGTGTGGTAGTGTACTCACTATGAAGGGGCTGTAGTGTGGTAGTGTACTCACTATGAAGGGGGCTGTAGTGTGGTAGTGTACTCACTATGAAGGGGCGTGTGTGTACCCACTATGAAGGGGCTGTAGTGTGGTAGTGTACTCACTATGAAGGGGCTGTAGTGTGTGTGGTAGTGTACTCACTAGGAAGGGGCTGTAGTGTGTAGTGTGTAGTGTACTCACTATGAAGGGTCTGTAGTGTGGTAGTGTACCCTAAGGGCTGTAGTGTGGTAGTGTACTCACTATGAAGGGTCTGTAGTGTGGTAGTGTACTCACTATGAAGGGGCTGTAGTGTGGTAGTGTACTCACTATGAAGGGGCTGTAGTGTGTGTGGTAGTGTACTCACTATGAAGGGGCTGTAGTGTGGTAGTGTACTCACTATGAAGGGGCTGTAGTGTGGGTAGTGTACTCACTATGAAGGGGCTGTAGTGTGGTAGTGTACTCACTATGAAGGGGCTGTAGTGTGGTAGTGTACTCACTATGAAGGGGCTGTAGTGTGGTAGTGTACTCACTATGAAGGGGCTGTAGTGTGGTAGTGTACTCACTATGAAGGGGCTGTAGTGTGGTAGTGTACTCACTATGAAGGGGCTGTAGTGTGGTAGTGTACTCACTATGAAGGGGCTGTAGTGTGGTAGTGTACTCACTATGAAGGGGCTGTAGTGTGGTAGTGTACTCACTATGAAGGGGCTGTAGTGTGGTAGTGTACTCACTAGGAAGGGGCTGTAGTGTGGGTAGTGTACTCACTATGAAGGGGCTGTAGTGTGGTAGTGTACTCACTATGAAGGGGATGTAGTGTGTAGTGTGGTAGTGTACTCACTATGAAGGGGCTGTAGTGTGGTAGTGTACTCACTATGAAGGGGGCTGTAGTGTGGTAGTGTACTCACTATGAAGGGGCTGTAGTGTGGTAGTGTACTCACTATGAAGGGGCTGTAGTGTGGTAGTGTACCCACTATGAAGGGGCTGTAGTGTGGTAGTGTACTCACTATGAAGGGGCTGTAGTGTGGTAGTGTACTCACTATGAAGGGGCTGTAGTGTGGTAGTGTACTCACTATGAAGGGGCTGTAGTGTGGTAGTGTACTCACTAGGAAGGGGCCTGTAGTGTGGTTTAGTGTACTCACTATGAAGGGGCCTGTAGTGTGGTAGTGTACTCACTATGAAGGGGCTGTAGTGTGGTAGTGTACTCACTATGAAGGGGCTGTAGTGTGGTAGTGTACTCACTATGAAGGGGCTGTAGTGTGGTAGTGTACTCACTATGAAGGCTGTAGTGTGGTAGTGTACTCACTATGAAGGGGCTGTAGTGTGGTAGTGTACTCACTATGGAAGGGGCTGTAGTGTGTGTAGTGTACTCACTATGAAGGGGCTGTAGTGTGTGGGTAGTGTACTCACTAGGAAGGGGCTGTGTGTGTGTGTGTAGTGTGGTAGTGTACTCACTATGAAGGGGCTGTAGTGTGGTAGTGTACTCACTATGAAGGGGCTGTAGTGTGTGTGGTAGTGTACTCACTATGAAGGGGGCTGTAGTGTGTAGTGTGTGACTCACTATGAAGGGGCTGTAGTGTGGTAGTGTACTCACTATGAAGGGGCTGTAGTGTGTGTGGGTAGTGTACTCACTATGAAGGGGCTGTAGTGTGGTAGTGTACTCACTATGAAGGGGGCTGTAGTGTGGTAGTGTACTCACTATGAAGGGGCTGTAGTGTGGTAGTGTACTCACTATGAAGGGGCTGTAGTGTGGTAGTGTACTCACTATGAAGGGCTGTAGTGTGGTAGTGTACTCACTATGAAGGGGGCTGTAGTGTGGTAGTGTACTCACTATGAAGGGGCTGTAGTGTGGTAGTGTACTCACTATGAAGGGGCTGTAGTGTGTAGTGGTAGTGTACTCACTATGAAGGGGGCTGTAGTGTGGTAGTGTGGTAGTGTACTCACTATGAAGGGGCTGTAGTGTGGTAGTGTACTCACTATGAAGGGGCTGTAGTGTGGTAGTGTACTCACTATGAAGGGGCTGTAGTGTGGTAGTGTACTCACTATGAAGGGGCTGTAGTGTGGTAGTGTACTCACTATGAAGGGGCTGTAGTGTGGTAGTGTACTCACTATGAAGGGGCTGTAGTGTGTAGTGTGGTAGTGTACTCACTATGAAGGGGCTGTAGTGTGGTAGTGTACTCACTATGAAGGGGCTGTAGTGTGTTAGTGTACTCACTATGAAGGGGCTGTAGTGTGTAGTGTGGTAGTGTACTCACTATGAAGGGGCTGTAGTGTGGTAGTGTACTCACTATGAAGGGGCTGTAGTGTGGTAGTGTACTCACTATGAAGGGGCTGTAGTGTGTAGTGTGGTAGTGTACTCACTATGAAGGGGCTGTAGTGTAGTAGTGTACTCACTATGAAGGGGCTGTAGTGTGGTAGTGTACTGACTATTAAGGGGCTGTAGTGTGGTAGTGTACTCACTATGAAGGGGCTGTAGTGTGGTAGTGTACTCACTATGAAGGGGCTGTAGTGTGTAGTGTGTAGTGTGGTAGTGTACTCACTATGAAGGGGCTGTAGTGTGGTAGTGTACTCACTATGAAGGGGCTGTAGTGTGGTAGTGTACTCACTATGAAGGGGCTGTAGTGTGTAGTGTGGTAGTGTACTCACTATGAAGGGGCTGTAGTGTGGTAGTGTACTCACTATGAAGGGGCTGTAGTGTGGTAGTGTACTCACTATGAAGGGGCTGTAGTGTGGTAGTGTACTCACTATGAAGGGGCTGTAGTGTGGTAGTGTACTCACTATGAAGGGGCTGTAGTGTGTAGTGTGGTAGTGTACTCACTATGAAGGGGCTGTAGTGTGTAGTGTGGTAGTGTACTCACTATGAAGGGGCTGTAGTGTGTAGTGTGGTAGTGTACTCACTATGAAGGGGCTGTAGTGTGTGTGTGGTAGTGTACTCACTATGAAGGGGCTGTAGTGTGGTAGTGTACTCACTATGAAGGGGCTGTAGTGTGGTAGTGTACTCACTATGAAGGGGCTGTAGTGTGGTAGTGTACTCACTATGAAGGGGCTGTAGTGTGGTAGTGTACTCACTATGAAGGGGCTGTAGTGTGGTAGTGTACTCACTATGAAGGGGCTGTAGTGTGGTAGTGTACTCACTATGAAGGGGCTGTAGTGTGGTAGTGTACTCACTATGAAGGGGGCTGTAGTGTGCGTAGTGTACTCACTATGAAGGGGGCTGTAGTGTGGTGTAGTGTACTCACTATGAAGGGGCTGTAGTGTGGTAGTGTACTCACTATGAAGGGGCTGTAGTGTGGTAGTGTACTCACTATGAAGGGGCTGTAGTGTGGTAGTGTACTCACTAGGAAGGGGCTGTAGTGTGGTAGTGTACTCACTATGAAGGGGCTGTAGTGTGGTAGTGTACTCACTATGAAGGGGCTGTAGTGTGGTAGTGTACTCACTAGGAAGGGGGCTGTAGTGTGTGTAGTGTGCACTCACTATGAAGGGGCTGTAGTGTGTGTGTAGTGTACTCACTATGAAGGGGCTGTAGTGTGGTAGTGTACTCACTATGAAGGGGCTGTAGTGTGGTGGTAGTGTACTCACTAGGAAGGGGCTGTAGTGTGGTAGTGTACTCACTATGAAGGGGCTGTAGTGTGGTAGTGTACTCACTAGGAAGGGGCTGTAGTGTGTTGGCAGTGTACTCACTATGAAGGGGCTGTAGTGTGGTAGTGTACTCACTATGAAGGGGCTGTAGTGTGGTAGTGTACTCACTATGAAGGGGCTGTAGTGTGGTAGTGTACTCACTATGAAGGGGCTGTAGTGTGGTAGTGTACTCACTATGAAGGGGCTGTAGTGTGGTAGTGTACTCACTATGAAGGGGCTGTAGTGTGGTAGTGTACTCACTATGAAGGGGCTGTAGTGTGGTAGTGTACTCACTAGGAAGGGAGGGCTGTAGTGTGGTAGTGTACTCACTATGAAGGGGCTGTAGTGTGTAGTGTGGTAGTGTACTCACTAGGAAGGGGCTGTAGTGTGGTAGTGTACTCACTATGAAGGGGCTGTAGTGTGGTAGTGTACTCACTATGAAGGGGCTGTAGTGTGGTAGTGTACTCACTAGGAAGGGGCTGTAGTGTGGTAGTGTACTCACTAGGAAGGGGCTGTAGTGTGGTAGTGTACTCACTATGAAGGGGCTGTAGTGTGGTAGTGTACTCACTATGAAGGGGCTGTAGTGTGGTAGTGTACTCACTATGAAGGGGCTGTAGTGTGGTAGTGTACTCACTATGAAGGGGCTGTAGTGTGGTAGTGTACTCACTATGAAGGGGCTGTAGTGTGGTAGTGTACTCACTATGAAGGGGCTGTAGTGTGGTAGTGTACTCACTATGAAGGGGCTGTAGTGTGGTAGTGTACTCACTATGAAGGGGCTGTAGTGTGGTAGTGTACTCACTAGGAAGGGGCTGTAGTGTGGTAGTGTACTCACTAGGAAGGGGCTGTAGTGTGTAGTGTGTAGTGTGGTAGTGTACTCACTATGAAGGGGCTGTAGTGTGGTAGTGTACTCACTAGGAAGGGGCTGTAGTGTGGTAGTGTACTCACTAGGAAGGGGCTGTAGTGTGGTAGTGTACTCACTAGGAAGGGGCTGTAGTGTGGTAGTGTACTCACTAGGAAGGGGCTGTAGTGTGGTAGTGTACTCACTAGGAAGGGGCTGTAGTGTGGTAGTGTGGGACTCACTAGGAAGGGGCTGTAGTGTGGTAGTGTACTCACTAGGAGGGGCTGTAGTGTGGTAGTGACTCACTATGAAGGGGCTGTAGTGTGGTAGTGTACTCACTATGAAGGGGCTGTAGTGTGGTAGTGTACTCACTAGGAAGGGGCTGTAGTGTGGTAGTGTACTCACTATGAAGGGGCTGTAGTGTGGTAGTGTAGTCACTAGGAAGGGGCTGTAGTGTGGTAGTGTACTCACTAGGAAGGGGGCTGTAGTGTGGTAGTGTACTCACTAGGAAGGGGCTGTAGTGTGGTAGTGTACTCACTATGAAGGGCCTGTAGTGTGGTAGTGTACTCACTAGGAAGGGGCTGTAGTGTGGTAGTGCGGTAGTGTACTCACTAGGAAGGGGTTGTAGTGTGTAGTGTGGTAGTGTACTCACTATGAAGGGGCTGTAGTGTGGTAGTGTGGTAGTGTACTCACTAGGAAGGGGCTGTAGTGTGGTAGTGTACTCACTATGAAGGGGCTGTAGTGTGGTAGTGTACTCACTATGAAGGGGCTGTAGTGTGGTAGTGTACTCACTAGGAAGGGGCTGTAGTGTGGTAGTGTACTCACTAGGAAGGGGCTGTAGTGTGGTAGTGTGCTCACTAGGAAGGGGCTGTAGTGTGTAGTGTGTAGTGTGGTAGTGTACTCACTAGGAAGGGGCTGTAGTGTGGTAGTGTATTCACTAGGAAGGGCCTGTAGTGTAGTAGTGTACTCACTAGGAAGGGGCTGTAGTGTGGTAGTGTGGTAGTGTATTCACTAGGAAGGGCCTGTAGTGTAGTAGTGTACTCACTAGGAAGGGGCTGTAGTGTGGTAGTGTACTCACTATGAAGGGGCTGTAGTGTGGTAGTGTACTCACTATGAAGGGCCTGTAGTGTGGTAGTGTACTCACTAGGAAGGGGCTGTAGTGTGGTAGTGCGGTAGTGTACTCACTAGGAAGGGGCTGTAGTGTGTAGTGTGGTAGTGTACTCACTAGGAAGGGGCTGTAGTGTGTAGTGTGTAGTGTGGTAGTGTACTCACTAGGAAGGGGCTGTAGTGTGGTAGTGTACTCACTAGGAAGGGGCTGTAGTGTGGTAGTGTCACTTGTACTGTGGTAGTGTACTCACTAGGAAGGGGCTGTAGTGTGGTAGTGTACTCACTAGGAAGGGGCTGTAGTGTGGTAGTGTGCTCACTAGGAAGGGGCTGTAGTGTGTAGTGTGTAGTGTGGTAGTGTACTCACTAGGAAGGGGCTGTAGTGTGGTAGTGTATTCACTAGGAAGGGCCTGTAGTGTAGTAGTGTACTCACTATGAAGGGGCTGTAGTGTGGTAGTGTGGTAGTGTATTCACTAGGAAGGGCCTGTAGTGTGTAGTGTGGTAGTGTACTCACTAGGAAGGGGCTGTAGTGTGTAGTGTGGTAGTGTACTCACTATGAAGGGCCTGTAGTGTGTAGTGTACTCACTAGGAAGGGGCTGTAGTGTGTAGTGTAGTAGTGTACTCACTAGGAAGGGCCTGTAGTGTAGTAGTGTACTCACTATGAAGGGGCTGTAGTGTGTAGTGTGGTAGTGTACTCACTAGGAAGGGGCTGTAGTGTGTAGTGTGTAGTGTGGTAGTGTACTCACTATGAAGGGCCTGTAGTGTGTAGTGTACTCACTAGGAAGGGGCTGTAGTGTGTAGTGTAGTAGTGTACTCACTAGGAAGGGCCTGTAGTGTAGTAGTGTACTCACTAGGAAGGGCCTGGGCGGTCCTCGGGGGCCTGCTGCAGGCCATAACACAGACAGACCAGTGGAGAAGATTCCCAGAGCATTCAGGTTCAGCCCCGGGATGAGGTTGGTTTGATGCTGTGGGAGGAGATGAAGA
Source organism: Coregonus clupeaformis (assembly GCF_020615455.1). NCBI lineage: Eukaryota > Metazoa > Chordata > Actinopteri > Salmoniformes > Salmonidae > Coregonus > Coregonus clupeaformis. Next base: position 41,830,458 of record NC_059214.1, on the reverse strand, counting down.
GATGAAGAAGCAGTTAGGAGTGTGTGTGTGTGTGTGTGTGTGTGTGTGTGTGTGTGTGTGTGTGTGTGTGTGTGTGTGTGTGTGTGTGTGTGTGTGTGTGTGTGCATGCGTGTATGTCTGTCTGTGTGTGTGTGTGTGTGTGTGTGTGTGCGCATGCGTGTATGTCTGTCTGTGTGTGTAAGATGTGAGATGTGACAGATCCATTTTCATCTCCTCTCCCAGAGAGTTAAGCATTTCACTGTCCCTGAAATACTTGAAACTTGAGACCGTCTTCATAATGCCATATTGTGTAGTATCCCTGGTGTCTCTTCATAATGCCATATTGTGTAGTATCCCTGGTGTCTCTTCATAATGCCATATTGTGTAGTATCCCTGGTGTCTCTTCATAATGCCATATTGTGTAGTATCCCTGGTGTCTCACTAGATGGCTCTCGCTTTGCAGCCTCACACAGCAGCTACACTACACCAATCCTTTCTGGTTCACCTGACCGGTCTGCTTCATGCTTTATAATGCTTGATATCATTTAGCAAACAGACTGAGCAGTAATGGTTTATCATTAAAACATCATCAGGTAAATGTCACAGATCTGGCATAAATAAGATTATATTTTATGACATCTTAATTACAAAACGTATCCTGTGCCAGGAAATGTATCATTAGAGGTTCACATGCGAAGCTGTGAAAACTATTGTTATTCTTTGAATTTAACCAGCATAGATTGGTCACTGTTTGGCCCACAGAAACTGGAGGTCAGGAGCAACTTGGTCAAACGTAAGAGCACCGATTGGCCTATAGGTGGCGCTGCTATAAAGGATACCCTATCTGAGATACCTACTGCAGCCCTCATCCTCAACATACAACACCCGTTCTGCCAGTCACATTCTGTTAAAGGTCCCCAAAGCACACACATCCCTGGGTCGCTCCTCTTTTCAGTTCGCTGCAGCTAGCGACTGGAACGAGCTGCAAAAAACACTCAAACTGGACAGTTTTATCTCCATCTCTTCATTCAAAGACTCAATCATGGACACTCTTACTGACAGATGTGGCAGCTTCGCGTGATGTATTGTTGTCTCTACCTTCTTGCCCTTTGTGCTGTTGTCTGTGCCCAATAATGTTTGTACCATGTTTTGTGCTGCTACCATGTTGTGTTGCTGCCATGATGTTGTCATGTTGTGTTGCTACCATGCAGTGTTGTCATGTGTTGCTGCCATGCTGTGTTGTCATGTGTTGCTGCCATGCTGTGTTGCTGCCATGCTGTGTTGCTGCCATGCTGTGTTGTCATGTGTTGCTGCCATGCTGTGTTGCTGCCATGCTGTGTTGTCATGTGTTGCTGCCATGCTGTGTTGCTGCCATGCTGTGTTGTCATGTGTTGCTGCCATGCTGTGTTGTCATGTGTTGCTACCATGCTGTGTTGTCATGTGTTGCTGCCATGCTGTGTTGTCATGTGTTGCTGCCATGCTGTGTTGCTGCCATGCTGTGTTGCTGCCATGCTGTGTTGTCATGTGTTGCTGCCATGCTGTGTTGCTGCCATGCTGTGTTGTCATGTGTTGCTGCCATGCTGTGTTGTCATGTGTTGCTACCATGCTGTGTTGTCATGTGTTGCTGCCATGCTGTGTTGTCATGCTGTGTTGCTGCCATGCTGTGTTGTCATGTGTTGCTGCCATGCTGTGTTGCTGCCATGCTGTGTTGTCATGTGTTGCTGCCATGCTGTGTTGTCATGTGTTGCTGCCATGCTGTGTTGTCATGTGTTGCTGCCATGCTGTGTTGCTGCCATGCTGTGTTGCTGCCATGCTGTGTTGTCATGTGTTGCTGCCATGCTGTGTTGTCATGTGTTGCTGCCATGCTGTGTTGTCATGTTGTGTTGCTGCCATGCTGTGTTGTCGTGTGTTGCTGCCATGCTGTGTTGTCATGTTGTGTTGCTGCCATGCTGTGTTGTCATGTTGTGTTGCTGCCATGCTGTGTTGTCATGTTGTGTTGCTGCCATGCTGTGTTGTCGTGTGTTGCTGCCATGCTGTGTTGTCATGTTGTGTTGCTGCCATGCTGTGTTGTCATGTGTTGCTACCATGCTGTGTTGTCATGTGTTGCTGCCATGCTGTGTTGTCATGTGTTGCTGCCATGCTGTGTTGTCATGTGTTGCTGCCATGCTGTGTTGTCATGTGTTGCTGCCATGCTGTGTTGCTGCCATGCTGTGTTGCTGCCATGCTGTGTTGCTGCCATGTTGTGTTGCTGCCATGCTGTGTTGTCATGTGTTGCTGCCATGCTGTGTTGTCATGTGTTGCTGCCATGCTGTGTTGTCATGTGTTGCTGCCATGCTGTGTTGTCATGTGTTGCTGCCATGCTGTGTTGCTGCCATGCTGTGTTGTCATGTGTTGCTGCCATGCTGTGTTGTCATGTGTTGCTGCCATGCTGTGTTGCTGCCATGCTATGTTGTCATGTGTTGCTGCCATGCTGTGTTGTCATGTGTTGCTACCATGCTGTGTTGTCATGTTGTGTTGCTGCCATGCTGTGTTGTCATGTTGTGTTGCTGCCATGCTGTGTTGTCATGTGTTGCTGCCATGCTGTGTTGCTGCCATGCTGTGTTGCTGCCATGTTGTGTTGCTGCCATGTTGTGTTGCTGCCATGCTGTGTTGTCATGTGTTGCTGCCGTGCTGTGTTGTCATGTTGTGTTGCTACCATGCTGTGTTGTCATGTTGTGTTGCTACCATGCTGTGTTGTCATGTGTTGCTGCCATGCTGTGTTGTCATGTTGTGTTGCTACCATGCTGTGTTGTCATGTGTTGCTGCCATGCTGTGTTGTCATGTGTTGCTGCCATGCTGTGTTGTCATGTGTTGCTGCCATGCTGTGTTGCTGCCATGCTGTGTTGCTGCCATGCTGTGTTGCTGCCATGCTGTGTTGTCATGTTGTGTTGCTACCATGCTGTGTTGTCATGTGTTGCTGCCATGCTGTGTTGTCATGTGTTGCTGCCATGCTGTGTTGCTGCCATGCTGTGTTGCTGCCATGTTGTGTTGCTGCCATGCTGTGTTGTCATGTGTTGCTGCCGTGCTGTGTTGTCATGTGTTGCTGCCATGCTGTGTTGTCATGTTGTGTTGCTACCATGCTGTGTTGTCATGTGTTGCTGCCATGCTGTGTTGAAATGTGTTGCTGCCATGCTGTGTTGTCATGTTGTGTTTCTACCATGCTGTGTTGTCATGTTGTGTTGCTACCATGCTGTGTTGTCATGTGTTGCTGCCATGCTGTGTTGCTGCCATGCTGTGTTGCTGCCATGTTGTGTTGTGTTGCTGCCATGTTGTGTTGCTGCCATGCTGTGTTGTGTTTCTGCCATGTTGTGTTGCTGCCATGCTGTGTTGCTGCCATGCTGTGTTGCTGCCATGTTGTGTTGCTGCCATGCTGTGTTGCTGCCATGCTGTGTTGCTGCCATGTTGTGTTGCTGCCATGTTGTGTTGCTGCCATGCTGTGTTGCTGCCATGCTGTGTTGTCATGTGTTGCTGCCATGCTGTGTTGTCATGTGTTGCTGCCATGCTGTGTTGCTGCCATGCTGTGTTGCTGCCATGCTGTGTTGCTGCCATGCTGTGTTGCTGCCATGCTGTGTTGCTGCCATGTTGTGTTGCTGCCATGTTGTGTTGCTGCCATGCTGTGTTGCTGCCATGCTGTGTTGCTGCCATGCTGTGTTGCTGCCATGTTGTGTTGCTGCCATGCTGTGTTGCTGCCATGCTGTGTTGTGTTGCTGCCATGCTGTGTTGTGTTGCTGCCATGTTGTGTTGCTGCCATGCTGTGTTGCTGCCATGTTGTGTTGCTGCCATGTTGTGTTGCTGCCATGTTGTGTTGCTGCCATGTTGTGTTGCCACCATGTTGTGTTGCTGCCATGCTGTGTTGTTGTCTTAGATCTCTCTTAAATAAAGAATCAATAAATAAGCAGTCTCACTTAAACCCTCATATCCGTCACCCCGTTTGACCAACAGACTTGAAACTTTGTATGTACACTACCGGTCAAAAGTTTGGACACACCTACTCATTCAAGGGTTTTTCTTTATTTTTACTATTTTCTACATTGTAGAATAATAGTGAAGACATCAAAACTATGAAATAACACATATGGAATCATGTAGTAACCAAAAAAGTGTTCAACAAATATATTTTGTATTTGAGATTCTTCAAATAGCCACCCTTTGCCTTGATGACAGCTTTGCACACTCTTGGCATTCTCTCAACCAGCTTCATGAGGTAGTCACCTGGAATACATTTCAATTAACAGGTGTGCCTTGTTAAAAGTTAATTTGTGGAATGTAATTCCTTCTTAATGCGTTTGAGCCAATCAGTTGTGTTGTGACAAGGTAGGGGTGGTATACAGAAGATAGCCCTATTTGGTAAAAGACCAAGTCCATATTATGGCAAGAACAGCTCAAATAAGCAAAGAGAAACGACAGTCCATCATTACTTTAAGACATGAAGGTCAGTCAATCTGGAAAATGTCAAGTGCAGTCGCAAAAACCATCAAACGCTATGATGAAACTGGCTCTCATGAGGACCGCCACAGGAATGGAAGACCCAGAGTTACCTCTGCTGCAGAGGATAAGTTCATTAGAGTTACCAGCCTCAGAAATTGCAGCCCAAATAAATGCTTCACAGAGTTCAAGTAACAGACACATCTCAACATCAACTGTTCAGAGGAGACTGTGTGAATCAGGCCTTCATGGTCGAATTGCTGCAGAGAAACCACTACTAAATGACACCAATAAGAAGAAGATACTTGCTTGGGCCAAGAAACACAAGCAATGGACATTAGACAAGTGGAAATGTGTCCTTTGGTCTGGAGTCCAAATTGGAGATTTTTGGTTCCAACCGCCGTGTCTTTGTGAGACGCTGTGTGGGTGAATGGATGATCTCAGCATGTGTATTTCCCACCGTAAAGCATGGAGTGATGGTGTGGGGGTGCTTTGCTGGTGACATTGTCTGTGATTTATGTAGAATTCAAGGCACACTTAACCAGCATGGCTACCACAGCATTCTGCAGCGATACACCATCCCATCTGGTTTGGGCTTAGTGGGACTATCATTTGTTTTTCAACAGGACAATGACCCAACACACCTCCAGGCTGTGTAAGGGCTATTTTACCAAGAAGGAGAGTGATGGAGTGCAGCATCAGATGACCTGGCCTCCACAATCCCTCGACCTCAACCAAATTGAGATGGTTTGGGATGAGTCGGACCGCAGGGTGAAGGAAAAGCAGCCAACAAGTGCTCAGCATATGTGGGAACTCCTTCAAGACTGTTCCAGGTGAAGCTGGTTGAGAGAATGCCAAGAGTGTGCAAAGCTGTCATCAAGGCAAATGGTGGCTATCTGAGGAATCTCAAATATACTGTCACGCCCTGGCTCTGGGGACTCTTAAATGTTGAGCCAGGGTGTGGACTTGTTATGTTTAGTTGTCTATGGGTGTTCTAGATTGTGTATATCTATTTTGGCCAGGGTGGTTCCCAATCAGAGACAGCTGTAGCTCGTTGTCTCTGATTGGGGACCATACTTAGGCAGCCTGTTTTCACTAGTTTATTGTGGGATCTTGTTCTGTATAGGTTTGTGTTGTTGAACCTTTAGACTTCACGTATCGTTTTGTTGTTGGTGTAAAGTACTCATTAAAAGATGTACGCCTATCACGCTGCGCCTTGGTCTGCCTCTAATAACGATCGTGACAGAAGATCCGACCAAAATAGGACCAAGCAGCGTGTGCAGGAGCAAACGCTGGGTATGGAACAGGAGGTTACTCTGGTAGATGTCCTCCTCGGTTGGGGGAGAATCACAGAGGAGGAGGCCGTCCGCTACCGGAGGGCGATGAGGGAGGATGCCCAGGCAGGAGAGGAGAAGCGGCGCCAACCGGGTCGTCGTCGGACAGGCGAGAGGCAACCCCAATAATTTTTTTGGGGGGGGCACACGGCATGGACGACGGGGATGCTGGAGGCAGCTACAGGACGTATCGGCGGATTAGGAGAGGAGGCCACCAGGTTTGGGGGGCTGGAAGGGAGGTTGGCGGAGCCTAGAGGTAGAGCAGAGCCAACTACCCGTACTCAGGCTAGGCAGCGTGAGACTGGGCAGGTTCCGAGTTATGCGGAGCTGCGTACTGTGCCGCGAGTGGTCCGGCACAGTCCTGTACGTCCTGTGCTAGCACCACGCACGTGTCGTGCTAAGGTGGGCATGCAGCCAGGACGGAGTGTGCCAGCTCAACGCTCGTGGCCTCCAGTACCCCTCCTCGGTCCCGGATATCCTGCGCCAGTGCCACGTGCTGTAGTGCCAGTACGAGTACACAGCCCTGTACGTCCTGTGCTGATGCCTCACACAGAGTGTGTAGAAATAGGCATTCAGCCAGGACGGGTTGTGTCAGCTCTTCGCTCCAGACCTCCAGTCCGTCTCCCACAGCCCGGGTCCGGCCTGTTCCTGCTCCCCGCACCAAGCCAGTGGTGCGGCGTCGTCAGCCCGGTCCGGCCCGTTCCTGCTCCCCGCACCAAGCCTGTGGTGCGCGTCGTCAGCCCGGTCCGGCCCGTTCCTGCTCCCCGCACCAAGCCAGTGGTGCGCGTCGCCAGCCCGGTCCGGCCTGTTCCTGCTCCCCGCACCAAGCCAGTGGTGCACGTCGCCAGCCCGGTCCGGCCTGTTCCTGCTCCCCGCACCAAGCCAGTGGTGCGCGTCGTCAGCCCGGTCCGGCCCGTTCCTGCTCCCCGCACCAAGCCAGTGGTGCGCGTCGTCAGCCCGGTCCGGCCCGTTCCTGCTCCCCGCACCAAGCCAGTGGTGCGTGTCATCAGTCCGGCACGGTCCGTGCCTGTTCCACCTGTGCCTGGTCCGGCACCGGTCAGCTGCTCCACGCCGGAGCCAGAGCAATCCGCTCCACCGGTGTTCAGTCCAGCTCCGGCCAGCAGGGCCAGACCACGAGGGCGAGAGAGAGAGTGGTGGTCACGCCCAGAGCCGGATCCGCCTCCGAGGCGGAATGCCCACCCGGCCCCTCCCCTGTGGTGTTTGGTTGGCGCGGTCGCAGTCCGCGCCTTTGGGGGGTGGGTACTGTCACGCCCTGGCTCTGGGGACTCTTAAATGTTGAGCCAGGGTGTGGACTTGTTATGTTTAGTTGTCTATGGGTGTTCTAGATTGTGTATATCTATGTTGGCCAGGATGGTTCCCAATCAGAGACAGCTGTAGCTCGTTGTCTCTGATTGGGAACCATACTTAGGCAGCCTGTTTTGCACAGTTTATTGTGGGATCTTGTTCTGTATAGGTTTGTGTTGGTGAACCTTTAGACTTCATGTATCGTTTTGTTGTTTTGTTGTTGGTGTAAAGTACTCATTAAAAGATGTACGCCTATCACGCTGCGCCTTGGTCTGCCTCTAATAACGATCGTAACATATAACATATATATTTGATTTGTTAAACAGTTTTTTGGTTACTACATGATTCCATATGTGTTATTTCATAGTTTTGATGACTTCACTATTATTCTACAATGTAGAAAATAGTAAAAATAAAGAAAAACCCTTGAATGAGTAGGTGTTCTAAAACTTTTTACCGGTAGTGCAGGTGTCTTTCCTTATGCTGAACACATTTGCCTCAAGGACCCATAAGGTCCATCAGGATAGATTTTCCTCCATCTTGGACATTTTAGAAAACCTTTAAAAAATATTTTAAATATTTAAAAAAAACTTATAAAATATATAAGTCCAAATAACACCAAATTCGGTAAGTAGGCCCAAACGTAGTTTGAGAAAAGCAAAGGGATTCATTAAGAGATGGCTGAGTTATTGATGAATCAGGAAATCAATTTAAATATTTTGTAAATCCAATCCACAATGGTCTCTCACCTTAAAACGTTTGGGGGTCATCAAATACATTACCATGATGAACCATGTTAAGTTCGTCATTCATATCTTTAAAAAATAAGGAAACTAACAATTCACTTCTTTTTTTTTACTAAGGGATTCATGCTTAAAATAATCATACAACATTTTCCTCTCATTGACTTAAAGTCAGATTCACTCCAAATGTGATATTTGGACTCATCACAATAGTCCCTCAAGAGTTTGAGAAAATAACGTTGATGCATTCAAAGATGGCCACACTATAGTAGTAGTAGCACATGCGCTAATATGCTAAAATATGCTACAAATACTATACAATCTATAGTAGTAGTAGCACATGCGCTAATATGCTAAAATATGCTACAAATACTATACAATCTATAGTAGTACTACATACACTAATATGCTAAAGTTTTCTACAAATACTTCAAAAATCTATAGTAGTAGTAGCACATACACTAATATGCTAAAATATGCTACAAATACTTAATCTTCTCATGAACTATAGGACAAAAATGACACCACATGTTGAATGTATGCCCATTTTACATGTCTTAACATAGTTTGAGAAAAGCTAAGGGATCAGTCAAAATATGAGTTATTGACAAATATCAGATTTTACATATCTATTTAAAACTCTGTGAATCCACTCCACAGTGGCCTATCAACTTGAAACTTGTCATCGCTATCATGGGCGTCCCTACGATGAACCACACTGAGTTTGGTATTGATATCTAAAGAAACAAGGAAACTAATAACAACTAATGCTCAAAATCATCTGCAATCATCTTCTCTTCATGAAGCATAAGTCAGATTGACTCCAGATTTGGTATATAGACTCAATGAATTAGCCTCTAAATGAATGAATGATTCCTTGCTGCATTAAAAGCCAGCCACGCTACACCACTAGATGGCACCATATCACAACAGGGCTATAAGAACTAAACTGATGGAAATGGGGACGTGAAATTTGGTATGTAAACTTTATGTTTATGTTCTTAGAAGCGATGTGAATTTAAAAGTCACTGCAACCTTAAATGGCTGCACCAGAACAGTTGGTGGCGCTATAGAGGTCATTGACACCAGTGGCACCATAGGATACTAGAGCAATAACTATTGATCAAGTGAACTTTGTTTCATGCAAATTGATGTTAGATTTTAATTATGCAGACGAACAATGTGAAATATTGTGTTTATTATCTGTATAATCACATATTGTTGCTGTAAAACGGTCTTAACGTAGTGAAAAGTGGATATCTTATTCCGGAAAATGTGAAACCGGATGTCCTACTACCACTTGCACAATCAGCATATTACAGCTGTGAGAGTGTATTGGATTATTTTGGAACGCTAATGTGGAGTGTACCAACTGAGGATCACACAAACTAGACAAAACTTCACTTGTGTCATCCTTGTGGTATTGAGAGATAAACATGGTAATGCTTTCACTGATTGGACATGAAGGCAGATCGTTTCTACATGATGCTTGTTTTGTTCCTCAACTGATCTTGTGTCCTTTATGTCATCCTGTGAACCCCGTTCATTGCTGCTCAAAGCTATATTTATGAAATAATGTTTTCAGAATTAATCATTCTCAGTATTGCATCATACAGTCAAGTCACCAGTTATCTGTCTCTCTGACAGGCTGATGGTGTCATGACTGAGTGTGAAACTGGAGCTGGGTGAGACAGCTGAAAGATCAGATCATCCACCTCTGGCCTGCTAGCTCCCCTTCCTCTGGCCTGCTAGCTCCCCTTCCTCTGGCCTGCTAGCTCCCCTTCCTCTGGCCTGCTGGCTCCCCTTCCTCTGGCCTGCTAGCTCCCCTTCCTCTGGCCTGCTAGCTCCCCTTCCTCTGGCCTGCTGGCTCCCCTTCCTCTGGCCTGCTGGCTCCCCTTCCTCTGGCCTGCTGGCTCCCCTTCCTCTGGCCTGCTGGCTCCCCTACCTCTACAGGAGCCTCTGGCCTGCTGGCTCCCCTTCCTCTGGCCTGCTGGCTCCCCTTCCTCTGGCCTGCTGGCTCCCCTTCCTCTGGCCTGCTGGCTCCCTTCCTCTGGCCTGCTGGCTCCCTTCCTCTGGCCTGCTGGCTCCCCTTCCTCTGGCCTGCTGGCCCCCTTCCTCTGGCCTGCTGGCTCCCCTTCCTCTGGCCTGCTGGCCCCCTTCCTCTGGCCTGCTGGCTCCCCTTCCTCTGGCCTGCTGGCTCCCTTCCTCTGGCCTGCTGGCTCCCTTCCTCTGGCCTGCTGGCCCCCCTTCCTCTGGCCTGCTGGCCCCCCTTCCTCTGGTTAGCTGGCCCCCCTTCCTCTGGCCTGCTGGCTCCCCTTCCTCTGGCCTGCTGGCTCCCCTTCCTCTGGCCTGCTGGCTCCCCTACCTCTGGCCTGCTGGCCCCCCTTCCTCTGGCCTGCTGGCTCCCCTTCCTCTGGCCTGCTGGCCCCCCTACCTCTACAGGAGCACAGTTCCCGCTCAGCCCAGTCAAAGCTATTTGCTGCTCTGGCACCCCAATGGTGGAACAAGCTCCCTCACGACGCCAGGACAGCGGAGTCACTGACCACCTTCCGGAGACACTTGAAACCCCACCTCTTTAAGGAATACCTGGAATAGTATGAAGTAATCCTTCTACCCCCACCCCTCCCCCCCACATAAACAAATAAAATAAAAAAGACAAAACATTTAAAAAAAGAACAAAGAAAGTGGTTGTCCCACTGGCTATAAGTTGAATGCACCAATTTGTAAGTCGCTCTGGATAAGAGCGTCTGCTAAATGATGTAAATGTAATGTAAATGTGTGATGGGGCTGGGAAGTGAAGAGACGGTGTGTGTGTATGCGTGCGTGGAGCTGGGTGAGACAAGGCTGCAGAGACAGACAGACAGACAGACAGACAGACAGACAGACAGACAGCTTTAAGTTACGCCTTACATTAACAGCAGTGATGTCGTTGTCGTAGGTGTCCCTCAGTTTCCTCATGACCTCCCCCTCAGCCTTACAGCACGCCTCCATACAGCCCTTCACTGTGATGGTCCTCTCTGGGTTATAGATGGTTAGGTCCTGGAACCTGGAACACACACAACAGGTCAGCAACTAACCCGGACCCTAACCCTAACCCTTCACTGTGATGGTCCTCTCTGGGTTATAGATGGTTAGGTCCTGGAACCTGGAACACACACAACAGGTCAGCAACTAACCCGGACCCTAACCCTAACCCTTCACTGTGATGGTCCTCTCTGGGTTATAGATGGTTAGGTCCTGGAACCTGGAACACACACAACAGGTCAGCAACTAACCCGGACCCTAACCCTAACCCTTCACTGTGATGGTCCTCTCTGGGTTATAGATGGTTAGGTCCTGTAACCTGGAACACACACAACAGGTCAGCAACTAACCCTAACCCTAACCCGGACCCTAACCCTAACCCGGACCCTAACCCGGACCCTAACCCTAACCCTAACCTAACCCGACCCTAACCCGGACCCTAACCCTAACCCGGACCCTAACCCTAACCCGGACCCTAACCCTAACCCTAACCCGGACCCTAACCCGGACCCTAACCCGGACCCTAACCCGGACCCTAACCCTAACCCTTCACTGTGATGGTCCTCTCTGGGTTATAGATGGTTAGGTCCTGTAACCTGGAACACACACAACAGGTCAGCAACTAACCCTAACCCTAACCCGGACCCTAACCCTAACCCGGACCCTAACCCGGACCCTAACCCTAACCCTAACCCTAACCCGGACCCTAACCCGGACCCTAACCCTAACCCGGACCCTAACCCGGACCCTAACCCTAACCCTAACCCGGACCCTAACCCGGACCCTAACCCGGACCCTAACCCAGACCCTAACCCTAACCCTTCACTGTGATGGTCCTCTCTGGGTTATAGATGGTCCTGGACACATCAGGATTGTGACCGTCACTACAGGAGTAGAGGATTGATGGTGAACAGAAACCCCTCTCAAAACACTGACACACTCACCCTCCCTCTCACTCACCCTTCCTCTCACTCACCCTCCCTCTCACTCACCCTCCCTCTCACTCACCCTCCCTGTAACTCACCCTCCCTCCCTCCCTCTCACTCACCCTCCCTCTCACTCACCCTCCCTCTCACTCACCCTCCCTGTAACTCACCCTCCCTCCCTCTAACTCACCCTTCCTCTCACCCTCCCTCCCTCTCACTCACCCTCCCTCTCACTCACCCTTCCTCTCACTCACCCTCCCTCTAACTCACCCTTCCTCTCACTCACCCTCCCTCTCACTCACCCTCCCTCTCACTCACCCTTCCTCTCACTCACCCTCCCTCTCACTCACCCTCCCTCTCACTCACCCTCCCTCTAACTCACCCTCCCTCTCACTCACTCACCCTCCCTCCACTCACCCTCCCTCCCTCCCTCTCACTCACCCTCCTTACTCACCCTCCCTCCCTCCCTCTCACTCACCCTCCCTCTCACATGCCCTCCCTGTAACTCACCCTCCCTCTAACTCACCCTCCCTCTCACTCACCCTCCTGAACTCACCCTCCCTCCCTCCCTCTCACTCACCCTCCCTCTCACTCACCCTCCCTGTAACTCACCCTCCCTCCCTCTAACTCACCCTTCCTCTCACTCACCCTCCCTCTCACTCACCCTCCCTCTCACTCACCCTCCCTCTCACTCACCCTCCCTCTCACTCACCCTCCCTCTAACTCACCCTCCCTCTCACTCACCCTCCCTCTCACTCACCCTCCCTCCCTCCCTCTCACTCACCCTCCCTCTAACTCACCCTCCCTCCCTCCCTCTCACTCACCCTCCCTCTCACATGCCCTCCCTGTAACTCACCCTCCCTCTCACTCACCCTCCCTCTAACTCACCCTCCCTCCCTCCCTCTCACTCACCCTCCCTCTCACATGCCCTCCCTGTAACTCACCCTCCCTCTCACACACCCTCCCTCTCACTCACCCTCCCTCTCACTCACCCTCCCTGTAACTCACCCTCCCTGTGGCTGTTGAACAAGTTGAGGAGACTAAATTACTTGCCGGTACTTTAGATTGTTAACTATCATAGTCAAAACATATAGATTCAATGGTTGTAAAGATGGGGAGAGGTCTGTCCGTAATAAGGAGATGCTCTGCTTTATTGACACCACACTCCACAAAGCAAGTTCTGCAGGCTCTAGTTATGTCTTATCTTGATTATTGTCCAGTCATGTGGTCCAGTGCTGCAAGGAAAGACCTAGTTAAGCTGCAGCTGGCCCAGAACAGAGAGGCACGTCTTGCTCTTCATTGTAATCAGAGGGCTGATATAAATACTATGCATGCCAGTCTCTCTTGGCTAAGAGTTGAGCAGAGACTGACTGCATCACTTAAAATCCCAAATTGTTTGCATAGTCAATTTACACACAGCTCTGACACACACACTTACCCCACCAGACATACCACCAGGGGTCTTTTCACAGTCCACAAATCCAGAATACATTCAAGAAATCGTACAGTATTACAGTGAGGGAAAAAAGTATTTGATCCCCTGCTGATTTTGTACGTTTGCCCACTGACAAAGACATGATCAGTCTATAATTTTAATGGTAGGTTTATTTGAACAGTGAGAGACAGAATAACAACAAAAAAATCCAGAAAAACGCATTATTTGCATTTTAATGAGGGAAATAAGTATTTGACCCCTCTGCAAAATATGACTTAGCACTTGGTGGCAAAACCCTTGTTGGCAATCACAGAGGTCAGACATTTCTTGTGGTTGGCCACCAGGTTTGCACACATCTCAGGAGGGATTTTGTCCCACTCCTCTTTGCAGATCTTCTCCAAGTCATTAAGGTTTCGAGGGTGACGTTTGGCAACTCGAACCTTCAGCTCCCTCCACAGATTTTCTATGGGATTAAGGTCTGGAGACTGGCTAGGCCACTCCAGGACCTTAATGTGCTTCTTCTTGAGCCACTCCTTTGTTGCCTTGGCCGTGTATTTTGGGTCATTGTCATGCTGGAATATCCATCCACGACCCATTTTCAATGCCCTGGCTGAGGGAAGGAGGTTCTCACCCAAGATTTGACGGTACATGGCCACGTCCATCGTCCCTTTGATGCGGTGAAGTTGTCCTGTCCCCTTAGCAGAAAAACACCCCCAAAGCATAATGTTTCCACCTCCATGTTTGACGGTGGGGAGGGTTTTCTTGGGGTCATAGGCAGCATTCCTCCTCCTCCAAACACGGCGAGTTGAGTTGATGCCAAAGAGCTCGATTTTGGTCTCAACTGACCACAACACTTTCACCCAGTTCTCCTCTGAATCATTCAGATGTTCATTGGCAAACTTCAGACTGGGATGTATATGTGCTTTCTTGAGCAGGGGGACCTTGCGGGCGCTGCAGGATTTCAGTCCTTCACGGCGTAGTGTGTTACCAATTGTTTTCTTGGTGACTATGGTCCCAGCTGCCTTGAGATCATTGACAAGATCCTCCCGTGTAGTTCTGGGCTGATTCCTCACCGTTCTCATGATCATTGCAACTCCACGAGGTGAGATCTTGCATGGAGCCCCAGGCCGAGGGTGATTGACAGGTCTTTTGTGTTTCTTCCATTTGCGAATAATCGCACCAACTGTTGTCACCTTCTCACCAAGCTGCTTGGCGATGGTCTTGTAGCCCATTCCAGCCTTGTGTAGGTCTACAATCTTGTACCTGACATCCTTGGAGAGCTCTTTGGTCTTGGCCATGGTGGAGAGTTTGGAATCTGATTGATTGATTGCTTCTGTGGACAGGTGTCTTTTATACAGGTAACAAACTGAGATTAGGAGCACTCCCTTTAAGAGTGTGCTCCTAATCTCAGCTCATTACCTGTATAAAAGACACCTGGGAGACAGAAATCTTTCTGATTGAGAGGGGGTCAAATACTTATTTCCCTCATTAAAATGCAAATCAATTTATAACATTTTTGACATGTGTTTTTCTGGATTTTTTTGTTGTTATTCTGTCTCTCACTGTGCAAATAAACCTACCATTAAAATTATAGACTGATCATGTCTTTGTCAGTGGGCAAACGTACTAAATCAGCAGGGGATCAAATACTTTTTTCCCTCACTGTATATAGAGCCATTATTGCTGAAAAAAACAGCAAACCTGGTTTAAAAAACCAGATAAAGCAACACCTCACGGCACAACGTCTCTCCCCTATTTCACCTAGATAGTTTGTGTGTATGTCTTGATATGTAGGCTACGTGTGCCTTTTAAAAAATTGTATGTAGCTCAGTCCTTGAGCTATTCTTGTCTATTAATGTTCTGTATTATGTCATGTTTTGTGTGGACCACAGGAAGAGTAGCTGCTGCTTTTGCAACAGCTAATGGGGATCCTAATAAATACCAATACCTCAGTGAGAGGCTGATTTTAATGTGGAACAGGCCGATCAAACGGGACACAGACTCCATTGATGTCAGACAATAAAAAATAATGTCTGTGAGAAAATTAAGTGGAACCAATCTATTCTTCCAGCGGTGTCAGTGGGTGTGGAGGACATCTGCTGCTTCCTTCCACTAGAATCCCTCTGCTTCCCCTAAAGGATTCATTACCCCCCCAACACAATGATACAGAGCCATTCATTACCCCCCCCAACACAATGATACAGAGCCATTCATTACCCCCCAACACAATGATACAGAGCCATTCATTACCCCCCAACACAATGATACAGAGCCATTCATTACCCCCCAACACAATGATACAGAGCCATTCATTACCCCCAACACAATGATACAGAGCCATTCATTACCCCCCCAACACAATGATACAGAGCCATTCATTACCCCCCAACGCAATGATACAGAGCCATTCAATACCCCCCAACACAATGATACAGAGCCATTCATTACCCCCCCAACACAATGATACAGAGCCATTCATTACCCCCCCCAACACAATGATACAGAGCCATTCATTACCCCCCAACACAATGATACAGAGCCATTCAATACCCCCCAACACAATGATACAGAGCCATTCATTACCCCCCAACACAATGATACAGAGCCATTCATTACCCCCCCAACGCAATGATACAGAGCCATTCATTACCCCCCCAACACAATGATACAGAGCCATTCATTACCCCCCAACACAATGATACAGAGCCATTCATTACCCCCCAACACAATGATACAGAGCCATTCATTACCCCCCCCAACACAATGATACAGAGCCATTCATTACCCCCCAACACAATGATACAGAGCCATTCATTACCCCCCAACACAATGATACAGAGCCATTCATTTACCCCCCCCAACACAATGATACAGAGCCATTCATTACCCCCCCAACACAATGATACAGAGCCATTCATTACCCCCCCAACACAATGATACAGAGCCACTCATTACCCCCCAACACAATGATACAGAGCCATTCATTACCCCAACACAATGATACAGAGCCATTCATTACCCCCCAACACAATGATACAGAGCCATTCATTACCCCCAACACAATGATACAGAGCCATTCATTACCCCCAACACAATGATACAGAGCCATTCATTACCCCCAACACAATGATACAGAGCCACTCATTACCCCCCCAACACAATGATACAGAGCCATTCATTACCCCCCAACACAATGATACAGAGCCATTCATTACCCCCAACACAATGATACAGAGCCATTCATTACCCCCCCAACACAATGATACAGAGCCATTCATTACCCCCCCAACTCAATGATACAGAGCCATTCATTACCCCCCAACACAATGATACAGTGACAGTGAAACACTTACTTACAAGCCCTTAACCAACAATGCAGTTCAAGAAATAGAGTTAAGAAAAGATTTACTAAATAAACTAAAGTAATTTTTTAAATAAAAAGTAACACAATAAAATAACAATAATGAGGCTATATACAGGGGTACCGGTACCGAGTCAATGTGCGGGGGTACAGGTTAGTTGAGGTAATTTGTACATGTAGGTAGGTGTAAAGTGACTATGCATATATAATAAACAGCCGGTAGCAGCAGTGTAAATAGTCTGGGTGGCCATTTGATTAATTGTTCAGCTAGTCTGGGTGGCCATTTGATGAATTGTTCAGCTGTCTTATGGCTTGGGGGTAGAAGCTGTTAAGGAGCCTTTTGGACTTGGTGCTCCGGTACCGCTTGCCGTGCGGTAGCAGAGAGAACAGTCTATGACTTGGGTGACTGGAGTCTTTGACAATTTCTTGGGACTTCCTCTGACACTGCCTGGTATAGAGGTCCTGGATGGCAGGAAGCTTGGCCCCAGTGATGTACTGGGCCGTACGCACTACCCTCTGTAGTTCCTTGCGGTCGGATGCCGAGCAGTTGCCATACCAGGTGGTGATGCAACCGGTCAGGATGCTCTCGATGGTGCAGCTGTATAACTTTTTGAGGATCTGGGGACCCATGCCAAATCTTTTCAGTCTCCTGAGCGGGAAAAGGTGTTGTCGTGCCCTCTTCACGACTGTCTTGGTGTGTTTGGACCGTGATAGTTTGTTGGTGATGTGGACACCAAGGAACTTGAAACTCTCGACCCACTCCACTACAGCCCCGTCGATGTGAATGGGGACGTGTTCGGCCCTCCTTTTCCTGTAGTCCACGATCAGCTCCTGAGTCTGTATACTAGGTAGTGTGTATACTCTCTATAGTGACTGGTGTTATTTAGTGTATGAAGGCTGATTTAGGACGTATAAAGCGGCTGAAATGAATTGAGCATTATTTTACATGCAACACCGTGGGAAGAACAGCACAGTGAAACCAAACAGAGAGCGAGGGTAGGGGGTATCTTACGAGGAAATGGTAATCTTGGTCCCTGTCTCTTCTTCAATCTTCTTCAGGTTTCTTCCCTCCTTCCCGATCAGTCGTCCCACCAGACTGTTGTGGGCCAGGATCTTCAGAGGAATCTCCTCTTCCCTGTAGGAAGAGAAGAGTCAGGGACAGGGTTAGGGACAGGGACATGGACAGGGTTAGGGACAGGGATAGGTACAGGGACAGGTACAGGGTTAGGGACAGGGACAGGGTTAGGGACGAGGACAGGTACAGGGTTAGGGACAGGGTTAGGGACAGGGACAGGTACACGGTTAGGGACAGGGTTAGGGACAGGGACAGGAAAAGATACAGGGTTAGGGACAGGGTTAGGGACAGGGACAGGGACAGGTTTAGGGACAGGGTTAGGGACAGGGACAGGGTTAGGGACAGGGACAGGGTTAGGGACAGGGTTAGGGACAGGGACAGGGACAGGGACAGGGTTAGGGACAGGGACAGGGACAGGGACAGGGTTAGGGTTAGGGACAGGGACAGGGTTAGGGACAGGGTTAGGGACAGGGACAGGGTTAGGGACAGGGACAGGGACAGGGACAGGGTCAGGGTTAGGGACAGGGACAGGGTTAGGGACAGGGTTAGGGACAGGGACAGGGACAGGGTTAGGGTTAGGGACAGGGACAGGGTTAGGGACAGGGTTAGGGACAGGGACAGGGACAGGTTTAGGGACAGGGACAGGGTTAGGGACAGGGTTAGGGACAGGGACAGGGACAGGTTTAGGGACAGGGACAGGGTTAGGGACAGGGTTAGGGACAGGGACAGGGTTAGGGACAGGGACAGGGTTAGGGACAGGGTTAGGGACAGGGACAGGGACAGGGTCAGGGTTAGGGACAGGGACAGGGTTAGGGACAGGGTTAGGGTTAGGGACAGGGACAGGGTTAGGGACAGGGTTAGGGACAGGGACAGGGACAGGGACAGGGACAGGGACAGGGTTAGGGACAGGGTTAGGGACAGGGACAGGGTTAGGGACAGGGACAGGGTTAGGGACAGGGTTAGGGACAGGGACAGGGTTAGGGACAGGGACAGGGTTAGGGACAGGGACAGGGTTAGGGACAGGGACAGGGACAGGGTCAGGGTCAGGGACAGGGTCAGGTTTAGTGAATCAATAACAGCTGCATTGAATAAGAGGCCACGGCTCCAGGCCATTGATTTGGCATGAGGAATGTTATGGTGGGGTGGGATGAGCTGGCTGGGAAGTGAAACACAGATTAGAATGTGAAAGCTTTATGTGGGCTGAGGAGGAGGGAGAGGAGAGAGGGGGGGTAAGGGAAGAGGAGGGGGTAGAGGATGGAGAGGAGGTGAAGAGGGAAAGGGAAGGAGAGGAGGGAGAGGGGAGTAGAGGAGGGAGAGGAGAGAGGGGGGAGGAGGGAGGGGAGGGAGAGGAGAGAGAGGAGGGGGAGGGGAGGAGGGAAGGGAGGAGGGAGGGGAGGGGAGTTTACTGGGTGACTGTGACTTTGGTGTGGTGTTAGGGTTAGGGGTTAGGGTTAGGGGTTAGGGTTAGGGGTTAGGGGTTAGGGTTAGGGTTAGGGTTAGGGTTAGACAGACATTGTGTGGGGTCAACTGAGGGGTGTGGGGCTGATTAGAGACATGGAGTCCTGGTTATAGGTTGATCTGAGGTGGGGCTGTGGGGGCATGGAGTCCTGGTTATAGGTTGATCTGAGGTGGGGCTGATTAGAGGCATGGAGTCCTGGTTATAGGTTGATCTGAGGTGGGGCTGTGGGGGCATGGAGTCCTGGTTATAGGTTGATCTGAGGTGGGGCTGTGGGGGCATGGAGTCCTGGTTATAGGTTGATCTGAGGTGGGGCTGATTAGAGGCATGGAGTCCTGGTTATAGGTTGATCTGAGGTGGGGCTGATTAGAGGCATGGAGTCCTGGTTATAGGTTGATCTGAGGTGGGGCTGATTAGAGACATGGAGTCCTGGTTATAGGTTGATCTGAGGTGGGGCTGTGGGGGGCATGGAGTCCTGGTTATAGGTTGATCTGAGGTGGGGCTGATTAGAGGCATGGAGTCCTGGTTATAGGTTGATCTGAGGTGGGGCTGATTAGAGGCATGGAGTCCTGGTTATAGGTTGATCTGAGGTGGGGCTGATTAGAGGCATGGAGTCCTGGTTATAGGTTGATCTGAGGTGGGGCTGATTAGAGGCATGGAGTCCTGGTTATAGGTTGATCTGAGGTGGGGCTGTGGGGGCATGGAGTCCTGGTTATAGGTTGATCTGAGGTGGGGCTGATTAGAGGCATGGAGTCCTGGTTATAGGTTGATCTGAGGTGGGGCTGATTAGAGACATGGAGTCCTGGTTATAGGTTGATCTGAGGTGGGGCTGTGGGGGCATGGAGTCCTGGTTATAGGTTGATCTGAGGTGGGGCTGATTAGAGGCATGGAGTCCTGGTTATAGGTTGATCTGAGGTGGGGCTGATTAGAGGCATGGAGTCCTGGTTATAGGTTGATCTGAGGTGGGGCTGATTAGAGACATGGAGTCCTGGTTATAGGTTGATCTGAGGTGGGGCTGTGGGGGCATGGAGTCCTGGTTATAGGTTGATCTGAGGTGGGGCTGATTAGAGGCATGGAGTCCTGGTTATAGGTTGATCTGAGGTGGGGCTGATTAGAGGCATGGAGTCCTGGTTATAGGTTGATCTGAGGTGGGGCTGATTAGAGGCATGGAGTCCTGGTTATAGGTTGATCTGAGGTGGGGCTGATTAGAGGCATGGAGTCCTGGTTATAGGTTGATCTGAGGTGGGGCTGTGGGGGCATGGAGTCCTGGTTATAGGTTGATCTGAGGTGGGGCTGATTAGAGGCATGGAGTCCTGGTTATAGGTTGATCTGAGGTGGGGCTGATTAGAGGCATGGAGTCCTGGTTATAGGTTGATCTGAGGTGGGGCTGATTAGAGGCATGGAGTCCTGGTTATAGGTTGATCTGAGGTGGGGCTGATTAGAGGCATGGAGTCCTGGTTATAGGTTGATCTGAGGTGGGGCTGTGGGGGCATGGAGTCCTGGTTATAGGTTGATCTGAGGTGGGGCTGATTAGAGGCATGGAGTCCTGGTTATAGGTTGATCTGAGGTGGGGCTGATTAGAGGCATGGAGTCCTGGTTATAGGTTGATCTGAGGTGGGGCTGATTAGAGGCATGGAGTCCTGGTTATAGGTTGATCTGAGGTGGGGCTGTGGGGGCATGGAGTCCTGGTTATAGGTTGATCTGAGGTGGGGCTGTGGGGGCATGGAGTCCTGGTTATAGGTTGATCTGAGGTGGGGCTGATTAGAGGCATGGAGTCCTGGTTATAGGCTGATCTGAGGTGGGGCTGATTAGAGGCATGGAGTCCTGGTTATAGGTTGATCTGAGGTGGGGCTGTGGGGGCATGGAGTCCTGGTTATAGGTTGATCTGAGGTGGGGCTGATTAGAGGCATGGAGTCCTGGTTATAGGTTGATCTGAGGTGGGGCTGTGGGGGCATGGAGTCCTGGTTATAGGTTGATCTGAGGTGGGGCTGATTAGAGGCATGGAGTCCTGGTTATAGGTTGATCTGAGGTGGGGCTGATTAGAGGCATGGAGTCCTGGTTATAGGTTGATCTGAGGTGGGGCTGATTAGAGACATGGAGTCCTGGTTATAGGTTGATCTGAGGTGGGGCTGTGGGGGCATGGAGTCCTGGTTATAGGTTGATCTGAGGTGGGGCTGATTAGAGGCATGGAGTCCTGGTTATAGGTTGATCTGAGGTGGGGCTGATTAGAGACATGGAGTCCTGGTTATAGGTTGATCTGAGGTGGGGCTGTGGGGGCATGGAGTCCTGGTTATAGGTTGATCTGAGGTGGGGCTGATTAGAGGCATGGAGTCCTGGTTATAGGTTGATCTGAGGTGGGGCTGATTAGAGGCATGGAGTCCTGGTTATAGGTTGATCTGAGGTGGGGCTGTGGGGGCATGGAGTCCTGGTTATAGGTTGATCTGAGGTGGGGCTGTGGGGGCATGGAGTCCTGGTTATAGGTTGATCTGAGGTGGGGCTGTGGGGCATGGAGTCCTGGTTATAGGTTGATCTGAGGTGGGGCTGATTAGAGGCATGGAGTCCTGGTTATAGGTTGATCTGAGGTGGGGCTGATTAGAGGCATGGAGTCCTGGTTATAGGTTGATCTGAGGTGGGGCTGATTAGAGACATGGAGTCCTGGTTATAGGTTGATCTGAGGTGGGGCTGTGGGGGCATGGAGTCCTGGTTATAGGTTGATCTGAGGTGGGGCTGATTAGAGGCATGGAGTCCTGGTTATAGGTTGATCTGAGGTGGGGCTGATTAGAGGCATGGAGTCCTGGTTATAGGTTGATCTGAGGTGGGGCTGATTAGAGGCATGGAGTCCTGGTTATAGGTTGATCTGAGGTGGGGCTGATTAGAGGCATGGAGTCCTGGTTATAGGTTGATCTGAGGTGGGGCTGTGGGGGCATGGAGTCCTGGTTATAGGTTGATCTGAGGTGGGGCTGTGGGGGCATGGAGTCCTGGTTATAGGTTGATCTGAGGTGGGGCTGATTAGAGGCATGGAGTCCTGGTTATAGGTTGATCTGAGGTGGGGCTGTGGGGGCATGGAGTCCTGGTTATAGGTTGATCTGAGGTGGGGCTGTGGGGGGCATGGAGTCCTGGTTATAGGTTGATCTGAGGTGGGGCTGATTAGAGACATGGAGTCCTGGTTATAGGTTGATCTGAGGTGGGGCTGTGGGGGCATGGAGTCCTGGTTATAGGTTGATCTGAGGTGGGGCTGATTAGAGGCATGGAGTCCTGGTTATAGGTTGATCTGAGGTGGGGCTGATTAGAGGCATGGAGTCCTGGTTATAGGTTGATCTGAGGTGGGGCTGTGGGGGCATGGAGTCCTGGTTATAGGTTGATCTGAGGTGGGGCTGTGGGGCATGGAGTCCTGGTTATAGGTTGATCTGAGGTGGGGCTGTGGGGGCATGGAGTCCTGGTTATAGGTTGATCTGAGGTGGGGCTGATTAGAGGCATGGAGTCCTGGTTATAGGTTGATCTGAGGTGGGGCTGATTAGAGGCATGGAGTCCTGGTTATAGGTTGATCTGAGGTGGGGCTGATTAGAGACATGGAGTCCTGGTTATAGGTTGATCTGAGGTGGGGCTGTGGGGGCATGGAGTCCTGGTTATAGGTTGATCTGAGGTGGGGCTGATTAGAGGCATGGAGTCCTGGTTATAGGTTGATCTGAGGTGGGGCTGATTAGAGGCATGGAGTCCTGGTTATAGGTTGATCTGAGGTGGGGCTGATTAGAGGCATGGAGTCCTGGTTATAGGTTGATCTGAGGTGGGGCTGATTAGAGGCATGGAGTCCTGGTTATAGGTTGATCTGAGGTGGGGCTGTGGGGGCATGGAGTCCTGGTTATAGGTTGATCTGAGGTGGGGCTGTGGGGGCATGGAGTCCTGGTTATAGGTTGATCTGAGGTGGGGCTGATTAGAGGCATGGAGTCCTGGTTATAGGTTGATCTGAGGTGGGGCTGTGGGGGCATGGAGTCCTGGTTATAGGTTGATCTGAGGTGGGGCTGTGGGGGCATGGAGTCCTGGTTATAGGTTGATCTGAGGTGGGGCTGTGGGGGCATGGAGTCCTGGTTATAGGTTGATCTGAGGTGGGGCTGTGGGGGCATGGAGTCCTGGTTATAGGTTGATCTGAGGTGGGGCTGATTAGAGGCATGGAGTCCTGGTTATAGGTTGATCTGAGGTGGGGCTGATTAGAGGCATGGAGTCCTGGTTATAGGTTGATCTGAGGTGGGGCTGATTAGAGGCATGGAGTCCTGGTTATAGGTTGATCTGAGGTGGGGCTGATTAGAGACATGGAGTCCTGGTTATAGGTTGATCTGAGGTGGGGCTGATTAGAGGCATGGAGTCCTGGTTATAGGTTGATCTGAGGTGGGGCTGATTAGAGGCATGGAGTCCTGGTTATAGGTTGATCTGAGGTGGGGCTGTGGGGGCATGGAGTCCTGGTTATAGGTTGATCTGAGGTGGGGCTGTGGGGGCATGGAGTCCTGGTTATAGGTTGATCTGAGGTGGGGCTGTGGGGGCATGGAGTCCTGGTTATAGGTTGATCTGAGGTGGGGCTGTGGGGGGCATGGAGTCCTGGTTATAGGTTGATCTGAGGTGGGGCTGATTAGAGGCATGGAGTCCTGGTTATAGGTTGATCTGAGGTGGGGCTGTGGGGGCATGGAGTCCTGGTTATAGGTTGATCTGAGGTGGGGCTGTGGGGGCATGGAGTCCTGGTTATAGGTTGATCTGAGGTGGGGCTGATTAGAGGCATGGAGTCCTGGTTATAGGTTGATCTGAGGTGGGGCTGATTAGAGGCATGGAGTCCTGGTTATAGGTTGATCTGAGGTGGGGCTGATTAGAGGCATGGAGTCCTGGTTATAGGTTGATCTGAGGTGGGGCTGATTAGAGGCATGGAGTCCTGGTTATAGGTTGATCTGAGGTGGGGCTGATTAGAGGCATGGAGTCCTGGTTATAGGTTGATCTGAGGTGGGGCTGATTAGAGACATGGAGTCCTGGTTATAGGTTGATCTGAGGTGGGGCTGTGGGGGCATGGAGTCCTGGTTATAGGTTGATCTGAGGTGGGGCTGATTAGAGGCATGGAGTCCTGCTTATAGGTTGATCTGAGGTGGGGCTGTGGGGCATGGAGTCCTGGTTATAGGTTGATCTGAGGTGGGGCTGATTAGAGGCATGGAGTCCTGGTTATAGGTTGATCTGAGGTGGGGCTGATTAGAGGCATGGAGTCCTGGTTATAGGTTGATCTGAGGTGGGGCTGTGGGGGCATGGAGTCCTGGTTATAGGTTGATCTGAGGTGGGGCTGTGGGTGCATGGAGTCCTGGTTATAGGTTGATCTGAGGTGGGGCTGTGGGGGCATGGAGTCCTGGTTATAGGTTGATCTGAGGTGGGGCTGATTAGAGGCATGGAGTCCTGGTTATAGGTTGATCTGAGGTGGGGCTGTGGTAGACTCACGTCTTAGTCTCTCTGGCCTCCTGAGGGTGTAGTGTGGGTGTAGTAGTGAGGATGTTATGGTGTAGTAATGGTGTAGCAGTTAGGATGTAGTAATGGTGTAGTAATGGTTTATTAGGGGTGTAGCAGTGAGGGTGTTGTAGTAATGGTGTAGTAATGGTGTAGCAGTTAGGGTGTAGTGTGGGTGTAGTAGTGAGGATGTTGGGTGTAGTAATGGTGTAGTAATGGTTTATTAGGGATGTGGTAGTGAGGG
Source organism: Coregonus clupeaformis (assembly GCF_020615455.1). NCBI lineage: Eukaryota > Metazoa > Chordata > Actinopteri > Salmoniformes > Salmonidae > Coregonus > Coregonus clupeaformis. The sequence goes on along the minus strand of NC_059214.1, from coordinate 41,805,643 downwards.
TGTTGTAGTAATGGTGTAGTAATGGTGTAGCAGTTAGGGTGTAGTAATGGCGTAGTAGTGAGGGTGTTAGGGTGTAGTAATGGCGTAGTAGTGAGGGTGTTAGGGTGTAGTAATGGCGTAGTAGTGAGGGTGTTGGGGTGTAGTAATGGTGTAGTAGGAGTGTAGTAATGAGGGTGTTGTAATGGCGTAGTATGGGTGTAGTAGTGAGGGTGTTGTGGTGTAGTAATGGCGTAGTAATTTAAATTACATTTACATTTTAGTCATTTAGCAGACGGTCTTATCCAGAGCGACTTACATGAGCAATTAGGGTTAAGTGCCTTGCTCAAGGGCACGTCGACAGATTTTTCACCTAGTCGGCTCGGGGATTAGAACCAGCGACCTTTCGGTTACTGGCACAACGCTCTTAACCACTAAGCTACCTTCCGCCCCGACAACAACCAGCCGAACATTAGAAGGGTGTTAGGGTGTAGTAGTGAGGGTGTTGGGGTGTATTAGTGAGGGTGTTGGGGTGTAGTATGGGTGTAGTAGGGGTGTAGTAGTGAGGGTGTTGGGGTGTAGTAATGGCGTAGTAGGGGTGTAGTAATGGTTTAGTAAGGGTGTAGTAGTGAGGGTGTTGTGGTGTAGTAATGGTGTAGTAATGGTGTAGTAATGGTTTAGTAGGGGTGTAGAAGTGAGGGTGTTAGGGTGTAGTAGTGAGGGTGTTAGGGTGTAGTAATGGTGTAGTAATGGCGTAGTAGGGTGTAGTAGTGAGGGTATTGGGGTGTAGTAATGGTGTAGTAATGGTTTAGTAAGGGTGTAGTAATGAGGGTGTTGGGGTGTAGTAATGGTGTAGTAATGGTGTAGTAGTTAGGGTGTTAGGGTGTAGTAATGGTGTAGTAATGGTGTGGTAGGGGTGTAGTAATGAGGGTGTTGGAGTGTAGTAGTGAGGGTGTTGGGGTGTAGTAATGGCGTAGTATGGGTGTAGTAGTGAGGGTGTTAGGGTGTAGTAATTCTGTAGTAATGGTTTAGTAGGGGTGTAGTAGTGAGGGTGTTGTGGTGTATTAGTGAGGGTGTTGGGGTGTAGTAATGGTGTAGTAGGGGTGTAGTAGTGAGGGTGTTGTGGTGTATTAATGGTGTAGTAATGGTGTAGCAGTTAGGGTGTAGTAATGGTGTAGTAGTGAGGGTGTTAGGGTGTAGTAATGGTGTAGTAATGGTGTAGTAGGGGTGTAGTAATGAGGGTGTTGGAGTGTAGTAGTGAGGGTGTTGGGGTGTAGTAATGGTGTAGTAGGGGTGTAGTAGTGAGGGTGTTAGGGTGTAGTATGGGTGTAGTAATGGTGTAGTAAGGGTGTAGTAATGAGGGTGTTGGAGTGTAGTAGTGAGGGTGTTGGGGTGTAGTAATGGTGTAGTAGGGGTGTAGTAGTGAGGGTGTTAGGGTGTAGTAGTGAGGGTGTTGGGGTGTATTAGTGAGGGTGTTGGGGTGTAGTAATGGCGTAGTATGGGTGTAGTAGTGAGGGTGTTAGGGTGTAGCAATGGTGTAGTAGGGGTGTAGTAGTGAGGGTATTGGGGTGTAGTAATGGTGTAGTAATGGTTTAGTAAGGGTGTAGTAATGAGGGTGTTGGGGTGTAGTAATGGCGTAGTATGGGTGTAGTAGTGAGGGTGTTGGGGTGTATTAGTGAGGGTGTTGGGGTGTATTAGTGAGGGTGTTGGGGTGTAGTAATGGCGTAGTATGGGTGTAGTAGTGAGGGTGTTGGGGTGTAGTAATGGCGTAGTAGGGGTGTAGTAGTGAGGGTATTGGGGTGTAGTAATGGTGTAGTAATGGTTTAGTAAGGGTGTAGTAGTGAGGGTGTTAGGGTGTAGTAATGGTGTAGTAATGGTGTGGTAGGGGTGTAGTAATGAGGGTGTTGGAGTGTATTAGTGAGGGTGTTGGGGTGTAGTAATGGTGTAGTAATGGTTTAGTAGGGGTGTAGTAGTGAGGGTGTTGTGGTGTATTAGTGAGGGTGTTGGGGTGTAGTAATGGTTTAGTAGGGGTGTAGTAGTGAGGGTGTTAGGGTGTAGTAGTGAGGGTGTTGGGGTGTATTAGTGAGGGTGTTGGGGTGTAGTATGGGTGTAGTAGGGGTGTAGTAGTGAGGGTGTTGGGGTGTAGTAATGGCGTAGTATGGGTGTAGTAGTGAGGGTGTTAGGGTGTAGTAATGGTGTAGTAGGGGTGTAGCAATGAGGGTGTTGGGGTGTATTAGTGAGGGTGTTGGGGTGTATTAGTGAGGGTGTTGGGGTGTAGTAATGGTGTAGTAATGGTGTAGTAGGGGTGTAGTAAGGGTGTTGTGGTGTAGTAATGGTGTAGTAATGGTGTAGCAGTTAGGGTGTAGTAATTTTTTTATTTTTTTATTTCACCTTTATTTAACCAGGTAAACCAGTTGAGAACAAGTTCTCATTTACAACTGCGACCTGGCCAAGATAAAGCATAGCAGTGCGATAAAAACAACAACACAGAGTTACATATGGGGTAAAACAAAACAAAAATCAAAAAAATACAACAGAAATACAATTAATATACAGTGTGCAAATTTAGCAAGTTATGGAGGTAAGGCAATAAAATAGGCTATGAGTGCAAAATAATTACAATTTAGTATTAACACTGGAATGATGTGCAAGAGATGATGTGCAAATAGAGATACTGGGGTACAAGATGAGCAAAATAAATAACAATATAGGGATGAGGTAGTTGGGCGGGCTAATTTCAGATGGGCTGTGTACAGGTGCAGTGATCGTTAAGGTGCTCTGACAACTGATGCCTAAAGTTAGTGAGGGAGATAAGCG